>NC_090894.1:19119674-19122174 GCF_036669925.1 Montipora capricornis | reverse complement strand
AAATGTTTGCATCGGTCTTAAAAGCTCTTGTAGTTTATTCTTAATTCATTAATACCACTCACAAGCTTGCTTTCATTTGATTTAGAGGTTTCATCAACTTGACAAGTTTGCAAGTTCTGTAGTGAAAAGAAGTTTTTCTAATAAAGACAAGATAATAGGACTACTAGTAGGTAATTGGCACATTTTTGTGGTAAAGATTTTCAGATATCTCTCCTCATCTGGCAGATTAGTGCCTTCGGGTGAAGGGACACTGATGTACATGAGTATGTGAGTTTAACTTATTTTTGGAAGGGTGTTTTTTCCTTCCTCGGTCAACAAATCCTTTTCATGAAGGGCTTCACTTTAGCTACACTCTCATATACATGGACACACTCCACTTTGCAAAGAATCAACCTGTTAAACCGTCAGTAAATAAGCGACTTTCATCGAAGGACTTGTAAGCGGCGAGTCCCTGCTTGTCGTATTCAGTACATTCAGTGGAGTGGTACATTAAATGGTTAAACTGAATATCGTGCAAGCCGAATGGCGCCGAGGAGCTGAAATTGTTCATGATCTTGATTGCATGGAAAATGGCTTGGGGAAGAAGTGCAGTTCTTGAGCTTTTGATTGGGATAAACAAATTGTCTGCATCGTCGGTTTTGTCTTTCTACTGTTCGCATCCATTGCCGGATTAGCATTAATTGGGCTTTGATTAAAGTAAAGCGTCATTGCTTCAACTGCAGCGGCGATTTCTATCAGCGAAGACTTCTAAACGCGCTCACTGAAACTCCACGCTCCTGCAAATATTTTTTAAGTTCTGCGATATTCATTGTGTGGAAGTCCTTCTTTAATAGTCATCTGCTTAGACATGCTGACCATGGAACTGTAGCAAACAGGACTGCTTGCTGTTGTTAGATGGGCTGATTCAGCGTTTTCGAATTAAAGGCTCACTGACAGAGGAAATCCTGTCGAAATGCTAATCATCGAAGTGAGTTGTGTCTTTGTTGCATCATTTCCACGTCCAACGCAAAAAGAAACTAACATTTCATATCTGCTCGCCACGCCATCTCACTATGTTTTACATGTCCGATCTTCCTTTCGAGGTTTGTTTACATGAAAAATCACGTGACACTACACGTGAAAGCTAGCGCTCAGATGGTCAATTTGTCTACGTGCTACACAATTTGGGAATTTAATCAGTGGTTTCATAATTTATATTCGTTTTTGCATCCAGCCAAGCATAGTTTTCTTTTTATTTTGGAAAATGTTCTTTTTAGAGAGATAAACGATGCTGAAATACCCATAACATTTTCAAAAAAGATGATTTGAAAAAACCATTGCTTAGCTATATTCAATATTTGGAGTTGAAACGAGCCATGTAAAAAAAAAGCAATTCAATTTAAAGACCGCCGGAAATTTAGCTTTTTCTCAAACCGGAAGTCAGTTTGTTTACGCATGCGCAGTTGATCTGAGGACGAGCTCGAGGAAGAGCGAGGAAACACCTTCGATGCAAACAACAATTAAAGATTGTTATCAAATTTTCCAGGTCGGTGAGTAAGTTTTCTGGTCAGCTCACGATATAATGACGTCATTCACCGGAAGTAGCATTTCACTTCCTTAGCAACGCGCCAAAAATCCGTCCGTGGGCCCTTAAGGATGCTCCTTCGAGTTTTGGGACCGCGCGCAAGCTGGTCACTATTACAGCTTGTAAAGTCTGATTTTTGTGACGCCAGTGTGACCAAATCTGTAAAATTAACTGCTAATTTTCTCGTGCTCCCTTCGATAAAATTTTTTGAAAAGTGGCTCATTTCTAACCACATACAGTTACTATCAAATACCCTATATTTGTGAAAAGCTGTCAGAGCTAATCGAATATATTTAGAAAAATGACAAATTACAGAAATTGGCAAAACCGTCTGAACCACCTTGACTTTTATCACTTCAAAATGTCAGGCAATATCATTTCCAGAAAATAGCAAAGGACAAAACAAAATTCACCGAAGAAAGATATAATATTAAGGAATTGACTCCAAAAATTAAAATGTATCTGCCTGTCGTTAGATGTGATGTTGCTGTGATAACGGCCATAATCCAAAAATTGACACCAAAAAAATAAGCCTTATGATATCGGTAACCATACTGGTAAATCTCAACAGGGAAGACTTTAAGAGAAATCAAGTAGGTTTCCTTTTGTAACTCGTGCCCTGTAGTGAGGGTATTCGCAAATACTCTCGGGAGCCACCTTAAAGGTGCAAAAATAATCGTACTGCACACAATTGAACCAAAATTACGTGCCTCACGTGCACCAGTTAAAATGATAAAAAAGGTTAAACAGCAACTTAGGCACGCAGCAGCGAATCGAAATTCTCTATCTTTTCTTGAAGCCCATAAGCACCAATCCAGCTATATAAAGACTTTCTGAGGTACTTCTTATTGTACTTTGTAATCAATGTGGAAGGTTTAATCTTGAAGCGACAGTTTCATCGACGATGAGGTTAACTTTGCTAAAAATATTTAATAC
>NC_090894.1:19107174-19114674 GCF_036669925.1 Montipora capricornis | reverse complement strand
ACCGTTCCAGACAATTTTTTCTTCAAGTTGGGGGGTCATTAAGACCATGTAAGGGGTCACCCAGAAGTCATACCAGCAGAGGCCCTTTGGCTCACAGGGTCTCACACGTTCGTACGACGAAACAGATCTGTCCTTGCGTAATATGTAGCTCTAACAGTGCACGATATTGTTTTGGTATTGTCTATCATAGTAGTTAAGTGCCATGGTAGAAGCCTTGGGTAAATAGCCTGAGAAGACATGTGGTTACTAGCAAAGTACTGAACCCAGAAAGATTGAAGAAAATAAATGGGAAGTGAGAAACATTGGATTCTGGACTGACATGTTGATAAACTTCTTTTCACCACAAGTTTTCGCGTGCCCTCTAAGCATCTGACATATACCCCTTCGTAAAACAGAAGCATTGGACCGAAAATACTATTAACGTTAACAAATGCAAATTCAGCAAGGTACAGATTTTGTTAGCTTGCTTTATGCAAAAACAAATATTGATGCAAAAGTAAATAAATATTGATACACAGTTTTTAGAAAGAGCGGAAGGAAGTTTCCAGTACGGTCGCTCGAGAATAACATATTTACAACATGAAAACAACATTAATTTTGAACCGTGAATACAGAATTTGAACAGTTACGATCAGTGACAAACATTTTGGGAGATTTTTGCTACGTTCAATTTTGTTATTGTACGTTTTGGCTGCACAAATAAATCGCAAATTGAAAGTGACATCGCCGGAATTCAGCGGGAGCCGTGATTAAGTCACCGCGGCATGTTTACTTGCCAAACAGTGAAGCATCTGTGTCAAGTGACGGCAAGATATCGGATTTTAGTGAGTTTCTTTTTCTGTCAAGTGTTATAAAGTTTGACAATAAATGAGCGAATTCAAAACAAAGATCACAATCGCCCACCATTGTTTCTGCAAAGTCAAAAATTTACTCTCCAAGACGAGGTTATTTATCACCAGGTAATTCCATCATTTTGGAAACATTAGCTACTTTATTATTCACCTGCGTCACAATTTTTTGCTGATTTTGAAGCTCATTTTGTTGAAACTCAAGCACGCTTCCAACAGACCTGTTTATTTTCATGAAACCTTTCCTGCTTACAGAGCAATACTAAAAATATCCTCCCGTATCACGTTTCAACCTTAAGCTCGAAAATTCAATACACAACATGATATTATAATTCACAAAGGCAGAAAATATCACAGAATCCTTTTCCAGCGAAACATTTTATTGCAACAAACAACATAAGAAGCACTAAAACGCCATTCGCGTTGCAATGACTTTCCATTGCTGGTTAACGAGAATAACAAACTCTCACGAGGCAGAATGTATACTTATATTTAATTAAGTTAGCACAACAGAAAAACGCTAACCTCATTTTGACACGAAAGTGCTTTACTATTGCCATAAAAACTATCCAGTTAAGCTCGCATATTACAAAACACGATGAATTCATAAAGGCCACCTTTTCCACCGAACAATTTTTTGAAACAAACCACATATTTGCTCTTAGAGGCGAAAACCTCTTCCTATTTCATTGCGTGCGTGAAGACAAGAAACTCAATCGTGTCAAATTACCATGTACTTCAGGTTCAAACCCTTTCCTGAAGGACACATCATCACAGATCCACTTCAGGTGTTCGATTCGTTCTCTGTCTTTGTTGAACCCATAAGTTACCAGAGAATTTTCTATTTGGTTTCAGTGTTCTACATAACAGCACACTTCGTAAATATTATTTTAGAAATGCAGCTCACTTTGATTTCTGCTCGACGGGCGACAGATTGTTGTCGAAGTCCATTACTCGTCGCTTTTGAGATTCCCGGTGTTGGTTTTCACCGCCTGCCTAGTTTATCCAACTGACTTTCCATTATTGAGCTCCATAAGGGTATATTTTGTTTAAGGATCCACTAAAACGCCATTCGCGTTACATGACTTTCGACGCCATTGCAGGCTACAATAGGTTAATGATTCTACTGTGTCCACCCGAGAAATCTACGCAGTTCCACTACCCTCTCGATCCTAAGAAAACACGCGCAGAAGGCTCTATGCACAAAGATACCACTTACCAGGGGAGTGACAGGCAAGACTTTTACCGACACGGAAGAAAAAAAGAACTAGACCCTCCGTGAGGGTACACTGGGTTGCCTGTGGTACGAGCAGCGCTCCAGGCAATTTTTTACAAGTTGGGGGTCATTAAGACCATTTAAGGGGTCACCCAGAAGTCGTACCAGCAGATGCCCTTTGGCTCACAGGTCAAATTAGCCTACAATGGAGTTGTTATGAAAAAAAAGTCAGTAGAAACCGTCCAATACTGTAACGTTTTCAAACTGCGTGTCACCATTTTGGTACAAAGTTGTTCACGCAATTAACTAAAGTAAACTAGACGCTCCGTGAGCGTACACCGTGTTGCCTGTGGTACCTGCAGCGTTCCAGGCAATTTTTTTCAAGACCATTTGAGGGGTCACCCAGAAGTCATATCAGCAGAGGCCCTTTGGCTCACACGTTCATAAGACGCAACAGATCCTTTTCTGAGGTTAAAAACCTGGCTACCGGCCTATTAATTAATCATTTGTCAAAAATAAGAGATTCCTGTCATCTTAAGAAAAAAAATAGACACGCATTGCTTACGTGTGGTAGTGACGTAACACAGTGATTTATTCCATAATGTCAACTGAGCTGTGTGTTGTCTTCCAGGAGATTCAAGTTGTCCTTGCGTAATATGTAGCTCTAACAATGCACGATATTGTTTTGGTATTGTCTATCATTGTACATAGTGCCATGGTAGTCTTGGGTAAATAGCATGAGAAGACATGTGGTTACTAGCAAAGTACTGAACCCAGAAAGATTGAAGAAAATAAATGGGAAGTGAAAAACATTGTTGACAACTGTCATCATGTCAGCAGACATGTTGACAGTTGTCTTTGCGTAATGTGTAGGTCTAACAGTACACGATATTGTTTAGGTGTTGTATATCATTGTAGCGCCATGGTAGAAGTCTTGGATAAATAGCCCCTTGAGAAGACATGTGGTTACTAGCAAAGTACTGAACCCAGAGAGATTGAAGAAAATAAAAGGGAATCGAGAAACATTGGCTTCTGGGCTGACATGGTGATCATGCAACTTCTTTCCATCACAAGTGTAAGCGTGCACTAACAGCATCTGACAGCTTTGTAAACAAAAGTTGAAAGCTGAAGGTAAGCCCTGTCCGGCGGGGTTACTCTATCAAATGCGAAACAAGCAAGATACAGATTTTGTTAGCTTGCTTTATGCAAAACAAATATTGATGTAAAAGTAAATAAATATGGATACACAGTTTTTAAGAAGAGCAGAAGGAAGTTTCAGGACTGTCGATCAAGAATAAAATATTTTGCCATCGGTAACAAAATTTACGACATGAAAACAACATTAATTTTGAACCCCGAATATAAAAAGTTACCATCAGCGAAAAACATTTTGGGAGATTTTAGTTGTTTTGTTGTAATTGTACTTTTGGCTGCACCGAGTAAATCGCACATCGAATTCAGCGGGCGCAGTGATCAAGTTACCGCGGCATGTTTACTCACGAAACAGTGAAGCATCCGTGTCAAATGATGCCAAGATACCGGGTTTTTGTTTTTGTTAGTTTTCTTTTTCTTTCAATTGTTATAAATTTTGACAAGAAATGTGCGAATTCAACACAAAGATCACAATCGCCCAACTCTCAAAGGTTGACCATTGTTTCTGGACAACTGAAACATTTTAAAAAAAGCGAAAGTTGAACGAAAAAATTTAAGAAAAATAACAGCAAAATATGTTTTCCAGGCAAAATTTGGTCATTTTAACGTTGATCACGAATTTTTGGATGCAAAACTAAAATTTTCTGCAATTTATCTGCTTTCTTGGACATAAATTCGACCGAAAACTGATGAGGCACGAATAGTTTTAGATTTTTAGGAATAATCGGATTAGCGATCAATGCGTAATGTGATAATGCGATGAAAGTGTCAAATTTGCGACCCGTTGCGAACGGCAACGGAAGCGATCGCATTACGAATAATAAACGTCTGTTTGCCAAAAACCACCCAAATAACCGATTTTTCGACGGAAAATTCATCCCAGAGGATAAAACTATTCACTGGACATGTAATAAAGGTAAATATGTTCGAGCGAAAGCGAAAACAAGCGAATATTTTGAGGGAAAACACAATTATGTGAGATCAAAGGAAAATCTGTTTAAGACACGCAATTGCATCGCTCCGAAAATAATTTTACCTTTTCAGCAATTTTCATTTTCAGAAATTCCATCCAATCCACCTGGTCTAGTCTTTAAATTCACTATTATCGCTGCCCTACGAATCTTAAGTGGTCTATATAACAGCACACTTGGTAAAAGACGGCTCGACGGGAGACAGATTGTTGTCGAAGTCCATTACTCGTCGCTTTTAAGCTTGTTCAGTATCCAATTGACTTGCCATTATTGAGCTTCATAAGGGTATATTTTGTTCAAAGATCCACTAAAACGCCATTCGCGTTACATGTCTTTCGACGCCATTGCCGGTTAAGTTAATCGTTCTACTGTGTCCACCAGAGAAATCTACGCATTTCCCACTACCCTCTCGATCCTAAGAAAATACACGCAGAAGGCTCTATGCACAAAGACGCCTCTTAGCAGGGGAGTGACAGGCAAGACTTTTACCGACACGGAAAATAATAAAACGGAGAAATCTACCCATTTTCCGACTGGGATTGCCATAGGCAACCCAGTAAAAACAACAAAAAAACCCACGAAACCGAGATTCCGACTGGGTTTGACAACCCAGTAAAAACAACACCGAACAAATGCCATCCACTTTTAGACTGGGATTGTCATACAGCAACCCAGTAAAAAACAAACACTTCAGCAAAAGACTGAAAGATCAAAGGTAGACTCCGCAAGGAGCTTATAAGCGCGCGATCGGAAACAGGAAGTGAGCTGCTTTTCCCTGCTTTTAACTGGTCTTTACACAAGCCAAGAATCTTTTTCCCCATTAGAGATGCTTGGTGAATAACAATATAAACCACTGGCCTCGCGGTTGCGTGTTTAAGAGTCACGTGGACATTTCAAGTGTTGTTTATTTCATTGCGGATGTCCAGACCGGAAGTCAGGCTAGTACAGTAGCCATGCAAAGATGAGTTGAAACTACAGTAATTCATAAGAAGCGAGTTATCTCTTTTTTGCACGAGCAGCAGGTGAAATTGATTAGCATCTCTATTAATAGTGCCGGGAAAATTCTGCATGAGCAACACAAGACCAATCAATTCTTTTGGGGCTCATAGATCACATGTATCTGTTTTATGTCATTGAATGTCCTGACGTGTTCCTTAAGGTAATTTCCTTGAAATTGTTCTACTATCAAACTTTTTTGGAAACTTGGCATAATTAACATTCATGATATGATCATTAAAAAAACTGTAATAAAAAAATGGGGTCACCGTGCTTGTTTACGCGTCAGCAGGCTCTTAAAATGGGGTATTTTTACTGGTTGCGCGTTAAAAATTCGAATCACCTTCATACAGAATTAAGTCTTCGATACTTGAAATAAAGCTTCTTTTATTCACATAAGCAGTATTGCTTCATTTACATCGTTTTTGATTGCCTGGTTGTGGGAATAGTGCACTCTTTGGGAAAGTTCCGTGGTTAGCGTGAAGTCCTCGCCTTGTCAAAATACACCCAGTACGGAACTGTTTTCCAAAAAAATTCATGTTCTATCAAACATTTTTTCTTCTTCAAATATGTTCTTTATTAGATTGTTCTTAGCAAATTCCTTTAAAAAAAATTGGGGGTCACCGTGCTCGTTTGAGAGAAAAGGAGCATTTATTTCGCTATCGGGCTTAGCTTGAGGGAAATCTCTTTCGTTTCGTACGCGCACGTGCTCATGAGCACGCGCTAATGAGGCAAAAAACGTGCGCAGTCGGGATGCGCAATGCAATACCAAGGAATTACCTTAAATGAAATATTTTGAGAAACATGAATACCAGAGCTTTTTGAGAGTCATGGAAATTGCATTTGATTTCCCAGCTACTGTGAAGATCTACAGGTCAAACTTGAATCAATTCAAGTCCTGTTTTCATTTCATGTTATGTATGACTTTTCCCATGTCCAGAAGCACCAGCCTAGGTGTAAATTATGTGACTTATAGGCTCAGCCATGCAGAATTGCAGAATATTGTTTCATGAATGAATTGTGTGGCATCTACACAGGCCAAAATGGGATCTTGCTTGCCTTAATTAATTTTTTTGCAACAATTGGTTCAGATCATTGACTCACTCGTTATTGCTGACCCAACTCTATGAAAATATGACAAGCTCACTCATTCCCACCCCTTAAAAGAAATATGAAGGGAGACTCTGAGTACATATCTCTTTGACTGTTTATTCTCTGTGGACAAACAAGACTAATTTCATTTGCACAGTGAAATTCATGACTTTTGATTTGTTGTTTTTTGTATTTTTTTCTTTCTTATTTTTTTTCCTGGCAAGAGCAGAAAGCTTCAATTAAAAAAAAAATTCAGATCAGTCAGTCTCTTAAGTTTCCACGATTTTTTTGTGGATTTCACGTGCGCTAGTGAGGAGCTTGTACACCCCAGCCAAGTTCTTGGCAGCTCTGACTTTGACGGGAACAAGGCAAGCTATTTCTTCCTTCCACTCAGCTCCATCCAAATTCAGCTTGTACAAGTCGTGCTGTAACCTCTTGTACCAGAGTAGGGAAACCTCACTTGGGCTGGCCATGAATTGGACTTGCCCCAGGAAGATCTTGGGAGAAGACAATGTGCTCCCTTCTTCCACCAGACCCACAAAATCTCCAGGCTTGACTCGCGGCATCTCCCGCTCCCCAACTCCGGAAGCCTGGTCGTCCTCGCTACCTTGGTCAAGCCGGACTTCGGCGAAGCTCCTAGCACTATGGACGGCCATGGTTTTGCGGTCGTTGGCGGTCCTTCTGTCGTATGTCTTTTGTGCTAGCGCTTGTTCTCTGCTGTGTCGCAACGCCGCAGCAAGCGAGTCTTTCAATGCGTCTGTACAATCACTGGGGAGGGAGAGAGATTTGCAAGAATCAGTCAACTGCCCTCTTAAATTGCTGTGAAATAATAATAATAATAATAATAATAATAATAATAATAATAATAGTAATAATAGAATCTTTATTTAATAATAATAGAATCTTTGTTTAAACTCACTGACAATATAATAGCACACTGGTGCTAGTTTGAGAGAGCAAATACTTCTAAAGTTACTGCTAAATACAAAATACCACAGTTACATCAACATTCAAATCGAATAAAATTAAGTAGCGTTATATACTGTATATTCATAATAAAAAGACAAGAATAAAATGACAAAAATGAAGGCACATTGTTATTACTGCATACTAGCAAAATCAAAGTTGCAAATCAAATTTTTAAGAGAACTTAAGTCCTGAGATGAAAAGTCAGGTTCCACTGAATGATGAAATAACTGGAGTGAATCATGGCCCCCAGACTGAT
>NC_090894.1:19077174-19097174 GCF_036669925.1 Montipora capricornis | reverse complement strand
ACCCGAAGCTAACCACGTGCTTGTAAACTGCCAGTGACTGGCGAACCGACAAAAGGATTCAATAGACAAGGATTACACAACTTACCTATGACTACATGACCTGCTTGTGAATGGAGCGAGGCGAGTTTAGTAGCTTGTAACATCTTGCAGGTTGTTTGAATGACTGGACTTTGACTGGAACGAGACAATCCAGGTTTTCTTTCCACTGTTCCCCGTTCAATGTTAGTTTGTACAGGTTGTGCTTGACTTGCTTATACCAAAGCTGAAGAACCTCTTTCTTTCCTTAAAAAGAGAGAATCTGTCCCAGCAAGATTCTTGGAGAAGTGCTAGTGCTATCTGGCTCCACAAGGGCCACGAAATCTCCTGCCTTGAAAGCATCACTTCCAGCAGCAGCTGGGTCTCCATCTTGGATAAAAATGCGTTCACCCCCTTTGGCAGCCTCTTCAAACATACGTGGAAAGTTCGTATCGATGAAATTCGCAAAATACGCCCCACACATCCTCCCCTAGGGCTCACACGCTATTACTCCCTTTCCGTATCTAATAGCAACCATTAATCTTAGTACTCGGCTACCAGTTCCCTCTTTACACCCCTTTGAAGTGCATCCAAGGTGAAATCCCTCCGATTTCTTTCTCCATATCCTGCCCTTTGAAGCACAGGCTTGCTCGAATGGGTTGGTTTTGTGCGCACATGCCGTACCATCTAAATAAGAAGACACCTTTTCTGTCCAGAACTTCGTATCATAATGCCTTTTGTAGTGTTTCGCAAAAGCGACTCTCTTTTCACAGTCTTGTCTTTTCAGAAGACCCTTTTTCCTTGTTTGTATATAAAAGTAACCATGTGCATTTAAAAATCGCGTGACTGTACGCACTGACACAGCATGGGTTGACATCCCAGCACTCTCCATAAGACGTTGTGCAGTAAAATTGCCATCTCATCGCGCAATTTGGCCAAGCATCTCAGAAGTAAACGCCCCTGTCTACCTGTCAGTTTTCTCGGACGTCCGCCTTGTAAAGTTGAGGTCTTCCTTTTACAGCGGTTAGATTCTTTCTCGCGCTGTCGCTGGATTATTCTCCAAACAACTCCACGTGAATCATTACAATGGAGTGCCGTTTTTCGAATTGACATTCCCTTAACTTGGCTCAAATCCACCGCCGAGAAACCATTTTCATCGCCTTTCAGCTAAGTCCTGTATCGTGCAGTTGCATTCTCTCGCTAAATACATCTGCAACTACACAGAAAACATGTTCCGGGACATATTCGGCAACAATTAGACACATCTTCCTCATCCAAAGCATAGGAGCACTCACCCAAATGACGCGAGGACAAACGTGACACATCCATATCTTTACACCCAAACCGCAACGAGATCTCTGTAGAACTTTCTACAGTTCTGTAATCAACACAATTGTGTAGATGCGTACGCGTGTCACGCGAGCTGTAGTTAGTAATTTAATGAAAAGGTCATGGGAGCTATTTGGGCGGATTTTAGTAAACATTGAAGGCACTATGAAATGAAGTTTGCTTCCGAAACTCACAACTACGATAAACAAGTGCCACGTAGACGAACGATTAACAACATATAGGAAGAAAGGAAGGATTAACCATTTGATAGACGAACGATTAACTATTTCCTAGCGCCAGTACTGAAGAGCAGGAGGTTTAGAGTGATCGGTTTACTTGTGATGCTATTTTACATGATAGGTAAAACCGTTTATTCGGTTGAAAACTGTACAACACTGAAAACTCCTCGTGATGCAAACAGCCAAAGTGGTTCACCGTCATTGTAAATAATCCGCACTTCATAGCTGATTAATTATGCTAAAGCACGGTTAACCAATTGCAAGACTCACCATTTCACTGAAACGGGAGAAATACGCACAATAGTGCAGTGAACTGAAACTTTGTGTTGACAATTTTTGTTCAATGGCATAAACGACAGTACAATAATTTGGCTTGTCGGAAAATAAGGAATAGAAATGGTTAATCGTAGGTGGTTAACCGTATTCGGTTTTATGATAAGTCGCCTGTTTGGTCTCACTGTTACGGCGCGTACGCTATAGAACACAGGACAAAGAATATGGATGTTTGAGTTGCTTATGATTATAACCGTTGTTGTAAACAGACTATGGCTTTGTAACAAAACATATATTGTAGCTTAGCGGGTGAATTTCCATTGAAGTGACTAGTACAAATTACAGTACAGAGAACTCATGAATGACGTCGTCCACTGTTCAGTCACCATAGTTTATCCCAATGTACTCTGTTATATGCCCTGATATTGCAGTGATACGGCTTGTCTCTCTAGAAACTTTGAAATAATTAAAAGATAGTTGTTGGTTCTACAGAAATCGTTTGTTAATATCCTATACGACGTCCACGACTCGTAATGACGGCATCTAATCGCTTGTCTGTAGAAGCAACCAATTCATCTATTGTGCCAACGGGAATAGCTTTGATTGTCGTAATAACTCTCTTCTTAAACTCGCCGAATGACTCTTTGGTTATTCTCTTCACTTTGGCCTCTTTTTTTAATTTCTTACTCGTGATGTGAAATACATTCTCAATGCAGTGCACATCAGGAGAACGCACTGGCGCGTTAATAACTCAACACTGCACTCGAGACATGGCTCTCTTCGCCACAGCCGAATTCTGCGATGGGTCTCCATCTTGGATAAAAATGCGTTCACCCCCTTTGGCAGCCTCTTCAAACATACGTGGAAAGTTCGTATCGATGAAATTCGCAAAATACGCCCCACACATCCTCCCCTAGGGCTCACACGCTATTACTCCCTTTCCGTAGCTAATAGCAACCATTAATCTTAGTACTCAGCCACCAGTTCCCTCTTTACACCCCTTTGAAGTGCATCCAAAGTGAAATCCCTCCGATTTCTTTCTCCATATCCTGCCCTTTGGAGTACAGGCTTGCTCGAATGGGTTGGTTTTGTGCGCACATGACACCTTTTCTGTCCAGAACTTCTTATCATAATGCCTTTTGTAGTGTTTCGCAAAAGCGACTCTCTTTTCACAGTCTTGTCTTTTCAGAAGACCCTTTTTCCTTGCTTGTAGATGAAAGTAACCATAAATCGCGTGACTGTACGCACTGACACAGCATGGGTTGACATTCCAGCACTCTCCATAAGACGTTGTGCAGTAAAATTGCCATGTTCATCGCGCAATTTGGCCAAGCATCTCAGAAGTAAACGCCCCTGTCTACCGGTCAGTTTTCTCGGAAGTCCGCCTTGTAAAGTTGAAGTCTTGCTTTTACAGCGGTTAGATTCTTTCTCGCGCTGTCGCTGGATTATTCTCCAAACAACTCCACGTGAATCATTACAATGGAGTGCCGTTTTTCGAATTCACATTCCCTTAACTTGGCTCAAATAATACACACGAGCACGTTTGTTATTATCAATCCACCGCCGAGAAACCATTTTCATCGCCTTTCAGCTACGTCCTGTATCGTGCAGTTGCATTCTCTCCCTAAATACATCTGCAACTACACAGAAAACATGTTCCGGAACATATTCGGCAACAATTAGACACATCTTCCTCATCCAAAGCATAGGAGCACTCACCCAAATGACGCGAGGACAAACGTGACACATCCATATCTTTACACCAAAACCACAACGAGATCTGTGTAGAACTTTCTACAGTTCTGTAATCAACACAATCCCGGTCAAAAAGATCGTGACACCAAAGCATGTTTGAACCCCGCTCCCCCGTGACAATGTTGTTGGCGCATAGACTGACGGGCTCCTGGAAAAACGCCGTTCTCTTTGCAACGTAACATTGAATAGTGGGAAGGGGTAATCTGCTACACAGCGTTAAGCGTCCTCTTTATTTTTGTCTGAGATTGTAGTTAGAGTTATTTAGCCGAACTATCTTGTCGCAATGTCAGTAAATAACTTGTAAACAGTACTGATATTTAGCAAGGTAACCCAAAAGGGAATTGTCGTCGCCTCAAATACTCATGGTTTAACCGGGACCCATCCGGAAAAATGTTAAATAATTTTATTTCATTCAGGAAATCTTTGTCTTTGGTAATTTTAAGTAAGTACTAAAAAGTACACTAAGTTATACTGTTCAAAGTAAATCATAATAGTGCTAAGATATTGGATAATATTTTCTTTGCAGATTGTTCACCGAGACAAAATACAAAATAAAGTGAAAATTCACTTTATTCAGTGGATATTCAAATGACTTTGATGAATGGAAAGATGGAGATGACCTAGTTGACAGTGAAAAGAGTAGTAGTATTGGTCGCTTGGTACCACGATTCACACCAAGTGAAGATTCCCTGTCTGACAGGGCTTCAGCTTTATTCAGCCGCCTCAGCCGGGAAATAAAGTTCAGTCTATTTTCGACCAAAAGGGAGTCACCGGAGGTACGGATTGGGATGCAGATTGACTTGCATATATATAACATGCATCTACAAAATATTGGATTTGTAAAAAAAGTCAAGGGGACGGGAAGTCCATTGTGTTGACAATAACTCTCAATTATGTGATCTGCTTGGTAGTAAGTGGTTTGAGAGAATTCAAAATGTAAATGGAGACTTTTGTTATGTCATTCCTGGAACTGTAAGATTTTGGCTCCATGAAAAAAGCCTGTGAAAGATTTTGTTTATGTTGGTGATACTCTGGTAGAAAGCCACACTGAAAGCGACTTGCAAGTCATTTTTACGGTTGTTCGTGGGGAAGATGCGAAGGCTGAATACAACAACAACGAGTGGAAATCACCCCTTTCTAAACAGTAGTAGTAGCCACACTGTATCAACACCATCAACTGACGTGATACAACTCACCTCGGCTATGAAGTTGATTACGGCACAGGTTGCTGAAATGTCAGGCACAGTCAACAACAGACTTAAGTGATTAGAGTGTAATGTGAAGTGATAGATTTCTATCCCACATGAACCATGTGAGCATCAGCCCTACTAATGGAAATGGGCGCACACAAGGACAGAAAAACTCTGACCAGGGTGGGAATTGAACCCACGACCTACGGGTTAGATCACCGCTGCTCTACCGACTGAGCTACAAGGTCAGATGGGAGCAGGCCATGGGAACCGATGATGTAAAAGTCACGGCAATGAACATGTACAAGTACAAGGAAGGATTACGTTTTTGCAAACGTTGGCCGTGTAGCAGTTATATTTGAACATGCAGACTTAACTGATTAGAGTTTAATGTGAAGTGCTAGGTTTCTACCCCACATGGTTCATTGGAGGTAGAAGCCTAACTATTATTTGATAAAATATTTATCTATCTCTCATATACACTATGAATAGAAAAAGATGGTACACTGTTAGTTGCTGTTAGACATAAAATCATAAAAGTGACTGGTTCTGCCAAATCACAAAAACTAATAAATGCAAATTAAATAATTTGTTGCATAAATTTTGTCCTTTTTTTAAACCTAGCTAGAACACTGATGTAGGGGAGAACAACATGGCTTAAATGCACATGAGCTACATGGGGATAAACAAGTCTTAATATTATGACCTCCTATTGTGACACTTCTTGTGCCTCTTTGACAGCCAAGATCCTCTAAATATTCCATTCTGTTTCTTTTTTGCACAATTTGTTTTAACGAGTCCAGTCCTCGTTGATTGGTAGATCTGAAGTAGTCCTTTGTTGTTTTGTCATTGAGCTTCTCTAGACCTTGCTGAGTAAAGGGGGTGATACTACCATACATTTGTATAAACTCAGGCACATGCCATACCAGTGCATACAATTTCAAAAACTGTTCCAGAAAAGATTTTGATGCCTTCTGAATTTCTTCCTTACTCAGTTGAGGACTAGTGGAACTCAACATGTTTGATCAGATTTCTGGTGATTGGGCAGTACCCTAGTGAAATCAATGTTCCTAAATAATTTCTGTTTCTCTAGGCCTGTTAGATCCCGCCATTTCAATTTTTTTGAATCCTTACAGACAAACCAGTTAAAGGGAATTTTGAGGGTATCATTGAGATAGGTCTCCCAGCCTGCCATGTGGTTGTACTTTGATCTATCAAAACCATCATTAAGAGATTTCTTTTTGTCAATGGAATCTTGACGTTGCAGCTCTTGGATGAGGAGGTTAATTAGGTTGTCAGAAATTCGAAGAAAAAGGTGCAATGAATCTATGACAACATGATCAAGGGGAATTGAAGGGAAAAGTGAAACATGTTTAGAATTGTACTTCTCCACTGTTTTTGACCTTGTATTCACTTGTTGTTGAATCTCCTCAATTGAACGTGCCCCTTTTGAGACATCAGTGAGGGACCATTTTTTTCTTTCATCATATTTGTCATATAGGGGACATTTACACCAAATACATGGGAACATGGCATGGGCAGCACCAAGACCGCAAATACACGCAAGAAACTTCCAGTCCCCTCCCAGGAACCACTCAATTTCAAACTGCTCTGTTCCCACTGACAAATGTTTTAAAGATTCTACATCTTTTCAGATGTCTGTCAGTGCTTTGGACATTTTTTCGTAGTTTTCCGGCTCCTTTATAACTGCTATCACATGATTGCCATCAGCTGCCTGAGCCAATGTTCGTTCATCAAGGACAGTGAAGGTAACATTGATGACATGTAGTCGTTTGCCAATATTGGTACCATCCCCAGAAAGTTTAACTCGAATCTTATGATTTTCTTTGAAAGGACTGTTTTTAATTAGAGTCTACAACCTTATTTCTAGTCGTTCCTTGATGCTCTGCTGAATCCCGCAGGTGTCATTGGGAGTACTTGACAGATTCCATTTACTATTTAAAGCATTTATCCTCCCCTGGACTTTCCATGACCGAGGAAGTTCCTTGCAAATCATAGAAAGTTCGTGGTATGCTTCATTTGATATATTAAATCTTAAATCTTACGTGTAGAGCAGTAAATTTATGTCATCAATCTCCTCATCAGTGAGTGTCTCGGTTCGAGATGAGTTTTCAATGTTATTCTTATCAACCAATGTGAGAGTCTCATACTCTTGAGTGTACTCATTGAATACTTCATCTTTGGTGGCTACAAAATTAAGAAGTCCAAGAAATGAAAGTGAAGTTTCACAGTCTGTGACCATTTGCTTTCGAACCCTAGTTTCATGCCTTTTACTATAGTCTACAAATGTTTTACTTTTGCCAGGACCTCTTGATTTCTTATCCTTTTGTATTTTTATTAATTTCTGGACTAGCTCTTTAAATTTCTTTTGAAATTTGCCAGTAATTTCTTTGTTTTTAGCAACAGCTTTCTTCAGTTTCTGCTCAATTTTGGCCTTCTTGCTCCTTTCCTCTGTAATATCATCTTAAAGATTTCTTTTCTGTCCCCTCAATTCATTGTTCACGTTTTGGAGCATAACACAATCCATTTCATTATAATATATCTTAAAACTCCAAGTTGAAAATTTACCCTTTGTCCACTGAGAAAAGAGTTTTTTCACCTCATTGCCTCCCTTAGTTTTGGCCTTGGCCAGTGCTTGATTTAATCTCCAGATCTTTGTTTTGAATTCTTGGTTCAGTCTATGATTTATTATCACACTAGGGATCCCGCACTTTAGTCCGACTTTTTGTATAAGAATCCTTAAAACGGAGTTTGTTTTGCCTACGCTTTCCTCTGGATCCAGTTCTTCATCACGATCATCAGCCTCTTGCTGAGCAGATTTGTACAATTCGTACAAAAGTTTACTACCAATAAACATATAGAACATTTTAATATTAATTAACTAAATGAACAGGCTTTAAAATAAATTCTTAATGTTTATGTTTACTACATCATGACTGTAAATAAAAACTAACCATTCTAGAACAAGTGTTTAGGCTTAAATTGTGTAAATTAGTGCTTAAAACCACTCATGTTATTCTTGGTCAAACCTGACTGTTAATTATTTCCAACAAGTCTTGATACATGTATTTCTGTCCTGCTCTGAATGCTCAGCAAACCTTATTTCAGTAACCTCTTGAACTAAGTAAATGAATGGCAAACAGCTGTTATCAATGAACTGTGTTCTTTGTGTTCAACAAACGTTAAACTATTTTACCTGTTTTTGGACCAGTACAATTAAAATTGTACCAGTTCAAACTATTTTGTACAAGTTTAAATTCTGTACCAGTTCAAAAACAAATTGTACCAAAGTGCAAATTGAACTACATGTACAACAGGTATATTGAGTGGGTAGTGTGTGAAGTTGAGTAATCTGTGGTATGGTGCCACCTCTGTAGAGTAAACAGTTTTCTATCTTTGATTGATGAAGATGATTTCGTGTAAAGGTAGTGCTCAGTTCTGTCTGATCATCAAAATGCTGTTTTGGCTCAGCAGTTCATCTCACTTAAAGTTACTATTGAATCCATAGATTCCACCTGTAATGTACAGTGTACACTGAAACAAGTTGGTTACAATTTTATGTACACATATCATTTATCTATGAGAAATTGCTTCTATAATTGTAGTGTTCTGCTTTTAGTTATCCTCCGATCGTTAGTTATGGCTGAATCATGTGGAATTTCACATTTTCTGTTAGGCCAGGATTTCTCAGACCTTACTTGCCTTACTTTGACTTTTCACAAGTATTTTAAAGTGTACAAAACTGACTCAGATCTCACAGTCATACAACATTTCTTAGATAGATGTTTTAAAAGGAAATATACATCTATTAAGAGAATTGACATTTGAGATCTGTTAGAAAAGGCAGATAAGAAGCTTTTGAAGGTACGTTTGGTTGACCATGACTGCCTGCTCACTAATATTAATCCAAAGAAGAAAGAAACAAAGTATCATCTTAGGAACAGAACTGCGTATCACCCGCAAATAAATTCTGATAGATATAAGAGAATATACCAGGATCCTCCTCCTTTTCTGAGAATCTGGACAGGTGTAAATAGTTTTTCAGGCCATTTTTACAAGTTGTGGTATGTACAGACACAAAACGGGCTTAAAATGTTATGAGTTTTTCTCTTAGCTAACATGTGAATCATGTGTGATTATTATTATTAATTCAATCAGCAATATTGTTTTTCTGAGCATGCTTGGTCCTGTTTTGTCATATTCATTACACATGATGTCATTTGAGCAGCTTTTTAGAGGTGGGGTCACCGGCAGAGTGAGGAGATTGTTATGATTTTGAGATCAGCCTTGTACATGTAGCATGTTCTTTACGAAGGGAGCCTTCACTTTACTTGATAAATCTGTGTTGGGTTTGTTTTTAGTACGTCAAGATTTCATAGTGTGTGAAGATGGAGCCCTTGCACAACGACTTCAAGAAGAAGAATGTAATAAATAAGATTTGATTGTCTTGTAATCATAAAACTACGTGTAACATTAGTTTTCAGTATTACAGGGGTACAGGTGTATTTTGTTGCTTGGAGGATAGCATAGTTTATAATTTTGTATTCATATTGTAAATGTAAAAATGTAAATGCTTTGTTTATAGTGGAAGTGCACTTAGCTATCAAGCCAGTTCACAGGCACCCCACTTTTATTAATTTGAAAGAAACATGATTAAGAACCTGAGTTGAATCCGGGACACGCAGAAACAAATCCAAACCAGAGGTTAGAACTGGATTTGAACCCGGGTCAACCGCATGCAAACCCAACGCCCTAACCACTGCACCACATCACTTCACTATTGAAGAGTCAACGTATACAAAAATACATTTCCAGGAAAAGATGACTAATGACTCTTTTTACATAGCACAATTAGGTTGTCATCAAGAAATTTTGTAGATAATAGTAGGGGTGTCAAATGGTAAAATCCGAGACTCGCCGAGATGGCGAGATCCATGTTTGTGAATCCGAGACCAAAACATTTATTCACACGGAAATAAATGCAATATAAACAAGACTTCGAGGCTCTTTGCAAAGGCTGTCGAGATTTCAAGATAGGATGAAAAGTTTGTGAGTGCCAATATTTTGGAGGTATCATTCGCCACCCCTGTTAGTTGATGCATGTTTTAATTATAGTGTAAATCAGCTTTTTTGCTGCTACCAGTCACTGTCGGGCTTGAGTATGGAGGGTCACCTCAGAGGCCACTTAATTAAGAGGAAACTTTGTCCCCTTATCACATTTGTTATTGTGCTCCTGTTTCCCCGCGTAGCGTAGACCAAAGTTCGTGAAATGTTGGTATCGCTGAAACTTTTCACCCTTTCAATGTTAGTGTGAAAATTAGCATGAAATGTTGTTGTCTTTATTCTTAGTGTTTCTTCTGTCGCTGTCATTGTTGTGCGCAGCTCTAATAAGTGGCTTGTCGCTGGTCTGAGTTGAACATTTCATTTGATTTGTTCTGATTTCAGTTGAATTGTAATCTCAATTAGTAGAGCACTCGTACTCGGCTAAATAACCGCGAGACTTAAATAAATTGATTATTATTATTATTGTTTGAAAGTTCCTTGTCACCAATAACACCTACAAGGGACATAACACTAAAAAGCATGTCCCCTGTGGGTGCTTCCCTTGGAATTTCAAGGTCACATCAGCAGTCTGTCAAGTATGGCAGTGAATACCAATGATGGAAGTAAAAATTAAATAGCAAAAAATAAAATGCTGTAGGCTTAACTGTCTTTTTTGTTACTCAAGTCTTGTCTCTTCTTTTCAGTCGGAAATTATTATCTCAGAAATCGCAGTGAAAGAAAAACTGTCCGTGAAGATGTGAAGGCAGCAGAAATTATATACTTGGAAGAAGTAAGAAATGCACAAATCGTGCCCGTCACTGAAGTGCACAACGTGTAAGTTGATACATGTATGCTTTCTTTGATGTACATTTTTTACTAGTTGGATATGTACATATACTGGTACAGTATGTAGATAATAGCTGGGAGTCAGAGAAATAGCTGTTGTCAGCTTTATCTTCTTGGCTGCAGTCTTCAGATCTTAATGTCTCAAATAAACTTAGTTGAGGTTTTGATTTTTTGCAGATCGCAATAATTTATCTCTTGCTGTCTGCAATAATATAAATACTTCACTTGCAATCAGCTGTATTAAACTTGCGAGGCTCACAGACCAGCAGTTCCATTTGATGCCAATTGACCAAATGCAAAAATGGCAGCCAACAAATTGTTATTTTGTCTTTGTGTTAATTAGCTTAAGTAGCCTCGTTTTACAGCCCAAATTCTTTCCATTTTACATGTGTTAATGAGGCTACATGAAGTTAGCCTAATTAACACAAAGACAAAAGAATTATAGTTTGTTGGTGGCCATTTTGGCATTCAGTCAGTAAAGTACTCCAATAATAATTTATTAATTTTATGTGTATGCCTGTCATGTTTATTGCAATGTGTAATCTTCAATGTAAAACACCATTGTCTGGCTTTTCATATCTTTTCTTAAAGATGTCTTGATGGCCTCGATTACCTGCTTGAACTAATCGTAAAAAATGTAGTGTACACTGAAGTGAAGGCACAGACAAGTGGTCCTTTGCCCCATCAATATGTTAGTGAACTTAAAAATTTTTATGAATTAAAGACATGCAGCTATGTTTTAATGTTGAGCGTGGGCTGTTTGCATACATGTACATATATATGTTGTAGGTCATTTTGTTCCTTAGGGTAAATTGCAACAAACTAGGTCATTTTGTTTCAAACTATGGGTCAACTTGTTTCAACCTAGATCAAGTTGTCTTGTCAGTTTGGAGCAGTTACAAAACACAGGTCAAAGGTCAATGTTTTACCAAATTATACCAATTCGGAAACAACCCTAACCGTTCACAAATGCAAACATTAGGCCTAAAATGTTTGTTTAGGCCTAATTAGGCTTAAGGTTAGCTTTAATGCATGTTTAAAGTGCTATCTATTGGTAAAACAATGACCTGAGACCTGTTATACCTGCCCCAAATGGACAGTCTAGGTTGAAACAAGTTTCCCTAGTTGAAACAAAATGACCTAGTTTGGTTGCAAATTAACCTAACAAACAAAATGACCTGAACATATATATTAACAAGGTCGTGAATTACTGGGTACTCTTTTTTCAGCTGTAGTAGCCAACACCTTGAACTTACATGTAGACATGGGTGTGGGACCTGCAAAAATAACAATTCTGAAAAAAAACTTTGAAAACCTTTGATCTCTCTTCTCATCCCAGGTTTTGCTTTCTGTTTTCAGAGTTCTTTACAATTTTTTTTAATTTGGCTGTGTTGACGAAAATACCTTTACTCAAATTAAAAGAAAAAGAGAATCGCTTTACAAGTACAGTATGTAATTTTCAAATGTTGTAACTTAAAAACCAGCCTTCAAGTATCCCTACAGCTTTCAATAGTTCTCAGTTTAATGTACATGTACATTATGTACATCATGTACATCGTGTACATCGTGTACATCATGTACAGTTTAATGTACATGATTTCTTCTTGTAATTAATTATGAATGCATGCACATCCAGAAACAACAAAATTCCTTTTTATTTCTTTTTGTTTTCTTCTCATGTCTCTGTAGTTGAGCAAAGAAAAGCATTTTGCATAAATTTCTTACATGTATGATTATTAGACAAAAAGTAATATCATAGTGTTTAAATTAATTAAAGAAGTTACGATAAGCAGTTAAATTTAAGTTTAGGTGTAAAGAATTATTTCTTTGAGTGAGGTGTGACCTTAAAACAAGAACTGAGTAGATACATGTAATTCTTAGACTAGATACATGTATTGAGCTGTGCAGAGCTGTACTGATTTATTTTATTTGTATTTTATTTTATTTTATTAAACTTCGCCTTCTAAATTATTAACAAAACATGACGACGTAAGCAAAAAATAAACAAATACTGGGTTAAGGCAGGGTAACCACAACAGCTGACGCCAATTACTGTGGGCCCAAAATTAACAAAGTTCTAAACACTCGAATAAAATAGTAAAATATAGAAAACTAACAACAACACAAAATAGGCTCTGAAAGGTTGCGTGGCGTATTACATTTTAAGCAGACAGATTTCCAGGTTCGAAGCGCGAGATATCGAATATCGATATCGATCAATATCTAAGCGCGAGATAAGTGCATCTTTGAAGTATGAGGAGAGCAGAGATTTAAATTGGTTTAGAGTTACATGTTCATATCTTAACTGCAGGGGGAGAGCGTTCCAGATTCTAGAAGTTCTTACAAAAAAAGAGTGCTGATAAGTAGAAGTGCGGCATTTCTTTGGTCTGAAAGATTTTGCATTGCTAGCGCTTGCTCTAGTGACCCTTATGGAAACAATGCGTTCAGGGAGCACGTCATGTGATACACAAACAATACCATTGGTGGCCTTAAAGAAAAAGACCAAGTCCAAAACCACATGCCAATAACAGATAGGTAGAACATCAATTGACAACAGCCTGTCTCTATAGCTTTCCTCACATAGGAAGGGTAGATCTAAAATAAACTTTAAGGCGCGTCGCTGGACGCGTTCGATGCGTCTTATGAGGTCTATTGTTTGCGGAGACCACGAGTGGCGTAGCCAAGAGCAGGACGTACGATGGCTAAGTAGAGAGTTCTGCGGGTGCTTGAGCTTTGAACGTCCATCGTACATCTACGTATGAGCCACAGTAACTTGTTTGCCTTAGCGCACTGTTCGAGCGTGTGCTTTTTCCACGTTAAGTCGGAACTAACGTAGACTCCGAGGTCTTTCTCCTGATTGGTGACCTCTAGCGGCTTATCATTTATCTTGTACTGATGTGCTGCTGCTTGAATTTCTTTTGGTTGAAAACCAAGCCTGAGGAGATAGACCGGGCCTCCAGTTCGTCTAGGTCGTTTTGCAGGAGGATAGCGTCTTGGGTGGAGTCAACCCTCCGGTACAGCTTAGTGTTGTCAGCAAATGAGGCCACTTTCGAGTTCACCACAACATCAGGGAGGTCATTCACGTACAAGAGAAACATTATTGGTCCCACAATGGAACCCTGGGGGACTCCTGACGTGACATCCGTCTCGGGGGAAGTGGTACTGAGTAGGGTAACCCGTTGTCTCCGGCCTAGCAAGTAAGTCCGGAACCATGACAATAGGTTTCCAGAGATGAGGAAGTTGGTCTGGAGCTTGTTCAGCAACAGAGTATGATCGACCTTGTCGAATGCTTTCGACATGTCCATGTATATAATGTCTGTTTGCTTGCCAGCGTCCAGTAACGAGCCGATGTGAACTTCAAGAAGTTGGGTGGTGCAAGATTTACCTGAAGTGAAGCCATGTTGGATGCAGCTGATAAGGCAATATATGTGGTCACGTATTTTGCCCAGCACACAGCGTTCAAGAACCTTGGAGACTATTGAGAGGAGAGAGATTGGGCGGTAGTTATCTACGTACTGTTTTTCTCCTTTTTTGTAGACAGGAATGATATTCGCCAGTTTCCAGTCGTCCGGGAGCGTACCGCAGCAGAGAGACAGGTTAAACAGCTGAGTTAGTGATGGAGCTATTTGCCGCGCTGTTTCCTTCAGGAGACGACAGGGGATGCCGTCTGGACCAGTAGCCTTGTTGGGATCAAGGGCTAACAGAGCCTCCGATACATCCTCCGTGGTAAAGCTGACGTCGCACAGGGCGTGGTCCAATGGTTCAGGCTCCGTTGGTGTCGGGTCTGGGTGGTCCTTGGAACTAAACACGGACGTAAAGTACTCGTTGAACATAGATGCGATATCAGCAGGGCTTGAGACCGTGCGAGTTGGTGTCGATACCCCTTAGCCGACGCCCATTGACATGGTATCGGGACTCTTTACTACTGAGTTTAAATACTGATCTAAAAAAGATTTAAAAATCTCTTTGGGTTGTTACGGAGGTTGGAGTCCAGAGAATTAAAAAGTTAGTCCGGCTCTCCTTGATCATATTTTTCACTTTGGTTCTGAGTTCCCTGAATTTAGCCCATAGAGAGTCAGTTGGGGAACTCAAAAATTTCTGCCTCGCGGAATCTTTCTTCTGGGGGACAAGCTGTGGTTATGTTTCATAGACAAGTGAAAGCTGCGGAATGATGTTTGATTTAAAGTTGAATTGTCTGAATAAACCTGTAAAATTATTTCTTAAGGTGTTAGATGACTTACTGTTGGGAATTTACAATTTCTTCTGATCAGCTTTCTTAAATTAAACTAATCTTTCTTTATTTTATCACCTTGGGTCCATGTTTTTGATAAGCTTTGGCCCAGAAGTTTAAAATTCAATGAGCACATTATAATTGCTTCAACCTTGAAATTTAATCAAGTTGAAGATTAAAGTACCTTTACCCTGAATTTCCATTTTCTCAGTCCACTTTCCCCCTGTTTTCCTTTCATTTTTATTTTGTTGATCTTTGCCTACTGCAATTGCCTTCATCCACATTATTTCTAAAATGTTGTTTTACCTACAGTATCTGATTGATGTCATTCTTGTAATTTTTTTCCTTTTTTGATGAAATTTTTTATTTTTATACGCGGTTGGGCTTCCTTGCCATTTTTCCACCAAACGTTTCTGGATTGCTACTGAAATGCTTGCTTGTGACAAATGCTGCAAAGATCTTTTGCATTAATTTTGTGACTGCTTTCTTTAAATGCTCTTATATTTAAGCCTGTGGCAAATAACATTGTATGCTTCAAAATAATACATTCTTTATAAAATCTTTTACATTCATGACTGCCTTCGTTGACTGGTCACAAATCTAAGCATGTGGCAACTGATGCGTACGCGATATGGCACAAGGATTTTTAATATATTGGATTCTCTATTAAGCACTTGACAACAAAAGATATTAGACATGGCAGACTGAAAAATGATCGTTACCATAAATACTTCTGAAAAATAATTATGAATATACCGGTAGCTACATTTTTTATTTGTGAAATTTGAGCGCTCACACCTTAATTCTGTAAGGAGTTCGAATATGTGTCGTCAAAGCTCATGGTCACAATAATTTTTTAATAATTTTTAATTGCATTTAGATGGAATTGGATCATTTCCTTTAAAAATGGAAGTTAGTGCTGTGCTTGTCTGGATATTGAGTTTTCACAAATTTGCATAATTGAGTGGCATGGTCTAATTCTCAAAGAAGGTCATGTTAACTTGCATTTTACATGAGATTTGTGACGGAAAATTAAGATTTTGCTGCTTGGAAGCATTTGCGACTCGGATAATGATACGACAGGCAGGAGAAAATTTTTTATAGATTATTGATTTTTGGTAAATTTCATGCCTAATGTCCTCATCTAGCATTATCAATGGCACGTAGCTATTTCGGAAAAGATACAATATAACAGAATTCCAACAAAGCAAAACCGAAGTAATACACATACCACAATAATATTTCGTTAAGTCAGATGTGCACGCACATGTGACACGTTCCAAACAAAAATGAAATCTCTGGTGTGTTTTTGCAGACCAAACCCGAGATGGTGAGAATAATCCCTTCATTGTTGTTTTCTTCCTTCTTAAACCTTTTGTTGCTGTGTTTGTTAATCAGTGGTATTTTAATTAAGGTAATGTTTGTTGTGGGTAAAGGTGAACAAAAGGGAGCATTGCTTGGCTAAGTAGTAAGTTGGCTAAGTGACTCATAGCTAAGTGACTTGGCTAAGTGACTCATATTCAAAACATAGTGTTTCAAGTTTGAGAATACTGTTAAGATTACAGAAAGGTAATGTTGCTAGAGTGAAATGATCATTGTTTGACAGATTATGCAAATCAGTAAACCTGTTAAATTCTCATGCCGGCTTGGCACCGGAAGCCAGCAATATTCCAATCAGAATTTGAGTTTTGAACTCAGGCTTTATTTTAATTTTGCATTATTCACCCAAAGAACAGATTATTGAAATGATTACTGAAATCAAATTTGCAATAATGAACTCATTAATCCGCTCCTCAGAGGAACGCTTGAACTTTTTTGACTGTAAAAGCTTCAGTAGGGTTGTCATAAGGAAAGAAACTTAAAGGGGCACTTTCAGATAAGTTTCAGTGTTTTTAGTTTAACCGGGTAAAATGCTTAAAATGTTTAATACTAAGCCAAGGTGGGAAAAATTAACTAGCTTGTTATTAATGCCGAAGACTGTGACTTGTCCCCAAAAACTCTTGGTATTGCCATTTTGGAGTTTCATTTTTGTGGCATTGAAAGAAAAGGAAGTAGCAAATGGAAGGCTCACGAGACCATTAAATGGCTTGACATGAACTGAAATTTCTTTTTACGGTGTATTTTTAGAAGATTGAGGCCTTTGTGGTTTTTATTGACTGTGTTGGTTGTCTGTCTCAGCAGGAAGATGAAGTTGAAAGAAGAAGAAAAGATGCTGAGACAAGAGATGAGGTACACATGCTAGAACATAATGTGAAACTTTAGCAAGCAGGTTCAACAACAGTAATTTTTAAAGAGCACCCCAATGATTCAAGTGTTTATAGGAGCATTAGTATAGCTTATGTTATAAATTCAGACAGACTGGTTTTATTAAGTACAGATAATACATGTACTATCATGTTTACTCAGGTGAAATGCACATGCTCTGATTTGTCGATTGCTCATCCCTTACAAAATGCTCTTGGATAAGGGCCTGTTTGCCCACTACATCGAAAAGTTTGGTGTGGTGTTTGCTAAAAAAATTGAAAATTTCATGGCGATGGATTTTTTTTTTGTAACAGCGTTTGCACTTGAGACATGCGAATTATTTGTGTAACCACAATGTTGTTTGCTGTTGACGGGTATATGTCAGGGAACAATAGATTTTCTCGCCCGACAAAAAATTGTAGGCCTCCAAAGCTAGTTGACGGCATCTTTGAAGCTTGGTGGCACTTGCAAAAATTTTGGTGGGTCAAAAACATCGAAACATCATTCGCATTCAAAATGGTCTCGCGTCAACTGACAATTTGTTTGGCAAAACAAACAAAATTTTGCATAGTGCAAACAGGGCCTAACTCTAATTCGCAATCTCTTTCCAAGTGAATGTGGTTGATTGATAATCCTGGATCATTCATCATCACTTGATGACATTTGCTTAACCCTTTGAGCAGTGAAAAGTGATAATAATAATGATAATAATAATAATACTAATAATAATAATAATATTATTATTATTATTATTAGTCAATAATTGATAACCCATTTACTTCTCAAGCACCCCAGGGCACCCCCAGTTCTCAAGTAAAATCGTCTGGTGTTAGACAGATTAAAATCTGTTAAGTCTCACTCCCAGCAGTCAATGGGTTAAACTATTATGTAGTCAAGTAAAACTGCTTTTTACACTGTCAGAAATGTTGCCAACACCCAGAGTGTTTTAATAATTATTATTAAATTATATTAGACGTTTTCTGATAGACGCTGTCTTGCAACCCCTTGGTCGTAAAAATTAGTTTGGACACTGAGGTACCCATAAACCATTCGCAAAGAATCGCAGAGATGCAAACTTCTTGTAACAATAGGATTGTTTAATGATGTAATGCATCCAAAGAAGGATTAAGGTAGTTGCATTGGAATGGCAAAAGGACAACTGAAAATCAAACTTCAGAGTTCACGTTTCAAATTATGACTACATGTACAAGTAACAATCGGTCAAATTTAATCTCACAGGTAGGGAAGGGCACTCTCATGGAGCGTGCTCTTTTGTGTGACACTGGCACCTCATGTGAGATGGAACTCAACCAAACTAATCTAAACCAAGCTGTAACTCTTCCTTACCTGAAAGTAAGACTTGTTGGTTGTAGATTTTACCCTGGCTAACACCAGACGATTTTTCTCTCCAATTGGGTGCGCTTTAGGCGTGAATGGGTAAATTCAAGACTTTTTGGTATAAAGAGATGTTCACAAGGACAAAAAACAATTTTTTTTTGTTTTTCTGTTGAATTGAAACTTTGTTTAGTATAATTTGAATCGTTAAAGATCTAGTAAAGTTAATTGTTGCTTATATTCAATTGGGAGCTTAAGCACGCAATGTTTTGAGGCACGGACGGATACCGGAAGTGCTCATTTTGCAGGCCAGGACAGACAACTGTGGTCTCTCAAATTTTTAAACTAATCGTCTCTAATTGTTAAAACATACTTAGCAGTGTAAATGTAGTAGTGCCAAGACAAGTTAAAAAGGAAAACAGCTAACATCCAGTTGCCGTCTGTGACTCTGAATGAAAATGAGTTTCGATTCTCGATTCGATTCTCGATTCGATTCTCGATCCTCGATTCTCGTGAGGATTGAGTCGAGACTGTCAACTTACTTCTGCATGGTTCTGTAGTGTAAGTTCGAACTGGGATACAGGTGGGGGCAAGGCATTGGCATGCACAACAAGGCTCAGAGTACAGTAGTTTCCATGGTGGCCTCCCCTCCCCCCCCCCCCCCCTAAAATCATGGACAAAACTCTTGGGGTAAATTCTAGCTTAAGCATCATTTGACATGCACTCACAAAGTATATAGGTCCTTACCCCCCTCCCCCCAGACCAACGTTGATGATAATGATGCAAAATACTATGCAAGCCTTTGGCCGTTTTTTAACCAACATTGGAATGTGGGGGAAGGGGGGGAAGTAGGAAGAATTTAATCTTAATCACAGACAAATCAGAGTGCTACATTCACCCAACGAGTTCTGTCCAAGATGGTACATGGAGGTCTTATTTTGCCACTGCTTACTTTGCACTTTTCAAAACTTTTTAAAATCATCCTTTAATACGTTTAGGTAATTTTACTGTAGCAGTGCTGAGATTTTAATGCTGAGATTGTATTGCATTGCATTAAATTTTGTCACAGCACCGGTTCCTGTGGGTTCTAGAGATCGCCCAGTGCATACAGATGACAAGAAAACTCATCAGAAACTATCAGCAAAAGATAGTAACAGTAGCAGAGGATCTGATAATGGCAACAGCATGGGAGAAGGAACTGTAGTTCAGCTGCCGCGACCCGCTGAGGGACTGGACGCCTTGAGTGTGACAGGATTATTATGGCTGATGGAACAGCTATTCACTTGTTTGATGAAAATGACAATTCAGGTGTTAGGGAAAAGGTGCACCAAAGATCAAGAGAACGTCAGGATGAGGTGGGGAATTCTGATCAGTGACTGGTTCAACAAAAAAGTTTAAATATAGTGGCTGGTATTGTTTACAGTCATCACCTTGCACTCAGTGTCGGTCTCCAAATGCAGTTTCACGTCATTTATATGT
>NC_090894.1:19057174-19069674 GCF_036669925.1 Montipora capricornis | reverse complement strand
AAAGCACATCACATAATGGCAAAACCACATAATGACAAAACCACACCACGTAATGGTGAGACCACATCACATAATGGTGAAACCACAACACATAATGATGAAACCACAACACATCATGGTGAAACCACATCACATAATGACAAAACCACATTACGTAATGGTGAAACCCCATCACATAACGATGAAACCACATCACGTAATGGTGAAACCCCATCGCATAATGATGAAACCACATCACATAACCATAAAACCACATCACATAATGGTGAAACAACATCATGTAATAACGAATGACCACATAAGAAAGTTATGGCTTTCCATACTCCTGGATGAGCTCTAAACTTTAATTTACCCCTCACGCAATGAATGCGATACGTCAAAGCACAAATATTATAGACATGCGCAGTATGAACACGACTGATAAGGTCGGCTCAACGAGAATGCTATGGGGACTATGTTGTTTAATATCTTTTTAAAACGCGAAGTTTCAGCCACCGTTAAAGGCAAGGTTAAAGAATGGTACATGATCGAAATATCTACCGTTTTCAATTTCGATTCTTTCCCCTAAGTTTATACTGTACCTATTTTATTTACTTGAATGCGCACTGTTCGGTGCGTTGCTGCTTGAAGAAAAATTTCGCGACGGTGATGTTTAAGACCAGTCATTCAGTTTGTCAATTGGTCAACATTAGGAGTTCTGCGTTGTGTTCCTGTGAAGTTATTTCATTTTTCTTCACACGCGCTCGAGGTAGCCAAACTGAGTTGTCAAGAATCGTGTCGTGCTGGAGAGCTGTTCGATCGAATTGAGGGAAGGCAACAGAAGATTGCAGGCAAGGTACATTGTACGCAATGAGTTTTTCTAATTTTCAAACCTTGACGACATACATAACACCAATAATACAATACAAAATACTAAACACTTAACTTATAAAAATGTTGTAAGGGTAAACACAGTGAAAATCGGAAACCTGTGAACCTTGAGCACACAGTACACAGAATTTAGTAGTTTTATGCACCAAATCGCTCACTTAATTAGCTACATTTTGTACTTTGGCAAAACAATGTGGCAATTTCGATTCATCAACTACTAATGGGAACCTGCTCTTCATAGCTTGTCAGGGTATATCATTACTGTTATTGTCACGCTCTTAGACAATTAAACTCAAAGAATGAAAAGGTTAAGGCAATGTAATTCTCCATCTTTATTTGTTTGAAGTTTTTTTGGAATGTCAGTTCAATCAGCAAAGGCATGTCTGAAACCTCAATCGTCTCACCAAACTTATATTGTGTATTTTTAAACACAATATTATTACTATGTTTTTTTAGGACAGTCAAATTATACAGGAATAAAATGGATCTGATCCATTAACAGATAATAAATCTACCATCCTGCACCTCATCTTAATGAAAAAATTCGTAACACCCAATAAAATATTGTTCACGGTTTTTGGTACCTACTAATATTTACAACTGACATCAACTTCATAATTAAACCCTGGGTAGTTGAAAGCTGTGTCCATTTTTTTTGGTTAATATCACTAGAAATAAATAACTCTTTTTGCCTTTACTTTACATGCATTGGGGTAAAAAATATTCCTGTCACTAAAATTATTCTTTTGGCTTTTACAGTCAAAAGTGATCTATACCAAACTTTTGTTAGGTGCAATTCATTTATCTTACACCAAAAATTCTTGGAAAACAGCACCTAACAACAATATCCGTGGTTTATTTAGGGTAATTTATCCTAAAATGTTCACTAACCAATCAAGGGCTCATGCTACCAAGAGCAAACACAGGCTGTGTGTGATTTGCTGTATTTCAAAGAAAAGTGACTTCATTTTAATCTTTAACACTTAAACTCAAAGAAAAATTTAAAGTCATTCTTTCAATGACATAACATTTTCTCACATCTTTATATTCAGTTAAGGTTTCTTGTTGTAGCATGAGTCATGACTGTGATTTCTGCCTACTGAAACTGGGACCATGGATTCATTCGTTACAATTACAGTCAATCTATGTCACCTATGACCAATATTTCTGAGACTGAAATGTTCATTCGAAGTCCTATTTGTAACTTCTGGCATAAAATTTCTGGAAATCTTTCCAAAAAAAAAGTATCAGCTGAAAAAAAAAGGCAAAGCACATACGTGTAGGAAACAACTGATTGTTTTCAAATACTGTATGCTGTGATGTAATGTAAAAAAATTCATAGCTTTATTTCAGCAATAAACTAGGGAAGTTTCAATGAAAATTCTTAAATCTCACTGGCGATGATCACAACTGACATGTAATTTTTAAAACCCTGTTAAAACTTAAAAAATACTGGTCACATGTGAGGAAGATTGACTATAAATTGACTTTAATCTTTCCAAATGTAAGTTAGTTCCCCCTTTTTGATGAGCCATCCCTCAGTCAGGTCTTATTCTTCATGAACAGGGACAGATGTTATGGGCATATCCATGGGGACATCCAAAGTGGACACAGAATTAACTGATGAGGTTGGGAAGATACGTGGAAGATTTTTGATGCACTTCTGGCATTCAACTGGTAAGTCATGTGTTGAAAGCTCCTCACCATAATCCCACACCGTAAGTGCTGCAAGGTGCATTAGAGGTGGCACCTGTCCAGTGTCTCTACGCCATCCAATTGTTGTAGGCCTGAATGACCTCTGTTCTTCTAAATTTATAGTTCCTTTTGTCGAAGCTTTCCACTGAAGTTCAAGCTTACGACCTTCAGCTTTAAGAAACTGGATTGTCAGTGATGTGTCTTTGTTCAGTTTCTTTCCCTCCCACGCTTTAGGATAGACATCCTTTCCTCTAAGTGGGGCACTGACTGCACTACCTTTTCTGATGTTGTTGAGCTTTTTTCTTGCCTCTTGGAGAAGCTCTGTGGTCAGTAGTTGCCCATAGTCATTCATTCTCTGTTCATGTGTCTGCCTTGCTGTCTCAGTGGTCCTACCATTAGTTTTACCACTGTGAATAGTGTTCTCGACAAATGTTACAGAGGCCTGTTTTGATAGTTCTGACAGGTTGTCATGAAGATAAAGTTGGGATAGATTAAACTGTCTTTCAGCAATGACATTGTTCACAGGAATGCTAAAAATGTGCTTGGCATAAAATTCAAAATGGTGTGGTGTGGTGTCTTTGTTAATAAGACAGCTTTCAGGTGATGTTGCCATTGCTTTAATCTCAGTTAGAAGTTGAGGTTTCTGCAGCTTCCAAATATTGGCCCATTTAACCACCCCATTTCTGTCCTTAGACACCAATCTCTGAAGATCCTGTCCATAAACTTTTACATTGTTTTCAGATGCATTTCCTTGATTGCTTTCGGTGGATACAAATTGTATGTCAAGGACCTTCAAAACAGATGACCAGAATGGACTTTGGAATCTTTGATCAGCTCCCATTCCAAACAGCTTGGGAAAGGATAACCACTCAGCACCATGTTCTTTAATTACTTTCAGGGCTTCTTGCAACATGGGCCTCTGCACTTCCTGGTAAAAGTGTTTAATAGCAGCTGGATCTTTCAAAGATAATTGCACTTGCTCTTCTGTTAAAGGAAAATACAGTGATGGACACAGTAACATTTGACTGAGTGTTTCATTGTGCTTGAGAACAGTTGCAGGCCATAGTCGTGCCAGATATCCACTGGAAAAACCGAGTTCCTCGTCACTTGCTTGTGTTGAATTAAGAGATGGGATAATGAACTTGTCAAGAAATTCAAATAAGAATTTAATTTGCACTTGGATCATTGGGCAGGAGCTCAGCTTGATGACATTTTGCCACACTGATGAGTGGTTATCTGACTTTGGCATCCTTTCTAGTATACGCTCTGCAAGCTGAAGACAAGCTTTTCCATACTTTAAAATACCATTGTAGCATCTCATGGTAATATGTCCACCTTGTGTCAATAAAGGATTGTGGAAGGGGTGGCTCTTTACTTAAAATTCCCAGTGAAACATACATTGCCTTGTACTGAATTGGGCGTTCATGGTGGAGCCAGGATATCTTGTATAATAATTGCAATATGTGGTTGTTGTTCATATCACCCTTTGCCCCAAACCCAGCCTGGCACATTCTTCGCAACATTATATTAAGTATGTGTGGGTAACAGCCCACAAAAAACATTTCCCTGCCAAATAGTTTGGAGTTGTTTGCAATCAATCCATTTGATTTACCCTTTTGGGTAGAGGCATTGTCCCCAACTAACCCTGAGACATTTGATATACCAAATGTGTCATGAACAATGTGGAAATCGACATCTGACTGGTGTTTTCCTGACCCACTAGCTACAATGCTGTTAGCAAAAACATAAGCCCTTGGCATGTTAGTTTCATGGCACTATGTGTGCACCCCCACAATGTGCCTTTCCTCCCCTCCTTTGTTAGAGTCATCACTCCAAACATGAAAATCATATTTGCTGTTTGCAAATCTTTTACACAGAATTAATTTGTCTGCCTCCCCTAAAAGAACATTCCAATCTGACAAAGTAGTTGGGGAAACAATCAGATTTTTTGGGGGACTACAATTAAACAAAATACTGAAAATTAAATGTAATGCAATTGGTGCCTTTTGGTTAGATAAAAGACATGCATGCTGTAAATATCTAATGCAAGCCATGAACATTACACTCCTATGATTTGCTCCATTTTTGCCATGGGCAAATGTATCCACAAGAGAATAACTGTTTAAAACATCTCCTTTTTGTTTGAGTTGGTTTTTCAGTTTTGTTGCCACAGATTTTGCCCCCCTTAGTTTTTTTATTGTGTCGTTTTTCTTCAAGGATGTGGTCTTCAACAATTTGTCTTGCTTTGTAACTTGTTTTTGTAGGGTCAGAGTCTCTTTCTTCAAATCACTGTTCCTTCTTCGCAGAAATACTGAAAAACAAGGGAAAAAGTCACACAAAAATTTTATTGACTTGTGGCTTTGAAAACAAATTATTTCATTAAATTCACGTTTTGAAAAGTGTGAGCCTTAAACTCTCTTTTCTACATTTAGATGTGGCTACTTTATTTACTGATGTTTTGTTTCAACCTTGTGAAAGTTATTCGTCACTGTCGAGAACATTGGTTTTTTTTATCAATTGGAAAGGTATTTACACAGTTCTCTAAGTAAAAGTTTTGTCCTCTTGAACTCAAAATAAGCTTAAATTTATAACTCGAGAAAGGTGAGAAAAGTCTAAAAATTTAAATCTAGATCGCATTCGACATGAGAAGGACTCCTCCGCGGTCCGCACAAAATCATCTACTGTGCCATTTAAAAATACTTTTCACGTTTTTTTCCTCTGAGTAATGTTTCTTTGCGTTAACAGAATTTCTGTGTTGGCATATATCGAAAATGCTTTGTTTCTTTCAGCTCTGCTACATTATTTAGTGTCCAAAATAAAAGCAAAGTCTGGATACACAATTCGCGAATTAACACAGGATTAATATAAACAGCTGCGAAATTCGCTGGAAATTATAACAAGACCTTTTACAGCGGTCAATTATTAAAACATAGTTTTAAGGCGTTTGTTTCGGTCTCTCTAAAGTAAAACTTTCTTTTACCCCATTTTAAGGCGATCACGCCAACGTTTTTCACCCCGCTAGCTACCCGCAAAAATGTACAAAGGATTTTCACTAGCTCCGTGCCTTTTCGTCGTGAAATTATTTTTAAAAATATTCAACGTTTCACTCAAATGTCGATGAATGTCCGTTCTGTGGTCCAGTTGAACTTAACTTTCAACCTCAAGCTTATAAAGCCTTGAAAGGAATTATAACTGTACTGAATGAACCGGCCGGATGCAGGTCAGTTGTTTCACGGCAAAATTTGCGTCTGTTTACATTTTCCTTGTTGGGAAGCCCACTCAAAGCAGCCGTAATAATAAGTATGCCAATTCCAAGAAAAAAAAAAAAGACTTGAGTTATACATTTACCCATGTTTTCCTTAACCAATGCTTACCTATACTTTTTCGAAGCGTTTGGATTGTCCTTTTGAGTCCTGCATTTTCTGATGTTAGTCGTTTACATTCACGAGAGAGTTTGTCGATCCTCGCAAGCTCGCTTGCAAACTTGAGAAAAACACTTTCCGGAGTTGCTGCCGCTGAATCCTGACCACCAACACTACAACTGTTTTCGTCTGGTTCCTCTTCTGATTTTAGTTTCTTTGCTGGCTGATATTTACTAGAAAACTGCCCGCCGATAAATTTTCTTCGCCCCATTGGCTGACATTTTTTTTCGCAACTTTCGTTGTAAACAATTAACGAAAGCAGCCCGCGTTTCCAGGAAACAGCAGTCTTTCCAGGAAAGTACTCTGCGCATGTCATAAAATTTTGACGGTTACGGACATCGGGCGAAGGATCCCCTTCGCGTGAGGGGTATAATTAGCCCGTGATATGGTTACGTGTACTGGTCACATTGGCATACATGAAGGGGCGGACGGACGTACGGACGTACGTACGTACGTTGATGACGTCATGGCTATAAAACCAAATTTTCTCACATCGATGGGTTATCATATTTTCTTAACTATGGTGCTCCGCGCGCGCGGTTTGGTAGCTCCACATTTTGGTAATGGAGTTGATGCAATTTCGATGGCCGAAACGAATTGAACAATCTTGAGCTTGCAAACACTGGACAGTTGAAGTTGGCTAATACCTTTACTACATAGGCTCGAGGCCCTTACGTGAAATCGAGGCGAGCCAGTCGAAGATGTGGCCCAAACCCTGAAATCGCACAGCTTCCAGAAAAAAAGCGACACAAATAGTATGCATTCTCCTAATGTGGAACGCCACAATCTTCTCAGTTCTGTATGTGATGCTTAGGATTTTCCGCTCACGTACGTCAACATTTTAACTGTTGGGAATCCGAATTTGGAACTGTGTAAAACGCAAGGAAGTGACGCATAAGCGTTTTGTTTCGTATAGTAGGAAAAGGCAGATCACCTACAATCATGGACAAAAGTGTTGGGAAGGTATCTTCATTTTACAGATACCCCCCTCCCCCTTTTCAATGTTGGATTTTCCAGGGAAAAAATTGGTGACTTTTCTTACCTGAAGAACTCCAACATTGAATATGGGGGAGGGGGACACAAGAACATGGTATTTCCCAAACACTTCAGCCAATAGTTAGAAAAATCGAGTCAGGTTTGAAGTGAGCTGATGCCCGCAACCTTCCCAACAACTTTTGACCACGATTGTAGATATGGGGTTTTGTCCGCGCGAACTGAATACAACGAGCTGATTGAACCATTTAAGGTGACAAAACAGAGGCCTTCCTCTGACCTTTTCTCTTGTTAATCCCCGCACTCTTCATTAAGGAAAACGAGAGAAAGAAGCATCTTTCATAAAGGAACTAACAGGAAAGGGGGAATGGGTCGGCCTTCTGTTTTCGGTGCTCTAAAATGGTCACGTGGTTTAAGATCTCGTGACCGATAGTTAAGAAGGGTGCTTCTTGTACCTGAAGAAGGCTGGTTTGGCCAGCCGAAATATAGTACATTAGTAAATCAAATCTACGTTGTATCGGCTCTTTCTCAAAATGTTTAGTTCTTGAACTGTCACTGAACCCACCGACCGACAATTCGCATTTTTGTTCAGTCATCGATTCGACAGCGCAAACGAAGCTGTTGGCGGCTTCGAACTACGCATTAGCATAGCATTTAAGTCTCAAAGGGACATAATGTCCCAAACAAGAACATAAACAAAGGATCATAGGTAAAATTCTTTTACTCAGCTTTTCAAAGAGTTAAACGTTTCATATTTCCCACCATTTTGGCGGTCAGTCGCGGGCGGCACTTGTCCTCGAGAACACCGCTGACATTCGGTGGCAGAATTTCGTTCTTAGCAACAGGCTTGTAGTTAAGAGGAACACCCCCTTAAAGACTTTGTGCCAGTTGATTGTTTGTATTGCTTCACTCTTTATTGTTTTAACAGGATGCTACAGGACTCGTTTGGGTTCCACCGATCGTCTTCGGCGCCACATCATTCTCCGCTGGGGTAATCGCAATTTGTTACCCCAGACACGAGGAAAGCCACTTCCAGACTTTGTCGGAAAGAAAAGCGGAGGAGATGGAAAGGGGATTTTGTCGGAGCAAAAACAAAAATTCGCAGATTACACTTCAACTGTTTAGTTGAGCAATATAAACTAAATGACGACGTCCTTCTTTTGTTTCGTTCGTGTTCATCAAGGGTGCGTTCCTTTGGGATGATCCGAAAAAGGATCACTGATCCAAGATCACTTGGATCACGGTGCATCAGAGGTTCCGATAAATCCACTCTGGGAAAGGATTTTCAGTTCCTTTGAAGCACCATGATTCAAGTGATCTTAGATCAGTGATCCTTTTTCGGATCATCCCAAAGGAATGCACCCCAAGGCAGTCCTCGAAACGTACCGTTTTCGTTTCCGTTTTTGCCTCCAGTTTACTCCCTAAAAACGTTGTAAATTCTTTTTAAAAGAACCTCTGTTATGCACTTTGTATAAATATCTTTTTGTGCCCCTACCTTGTTTTTGCGCCAATATATGGCGGCAGAAGTTTTTCTAGCTGTTTTTCTATTTAAAAGCTGTTGGGGAAAATGGTGAATTCGAAACACTATCCGTACCGGACTTCTTATGAACTCTATCCCTGTAACATTGGGTAGATCAGTTTCTGCAATCATGTTGCGGATTATTTCACAATTAGATAATTGGAGCCAAGATGTTAGCTTGTTTGTTTGATTGTATCGGATATTATAAACTAAACTACGGATATCAGATTTCCAGCACTTTAATTGGCTCACCGGACACAGGCTATCAGGTTTTTGCATGTATATTTAACAATTATTCCGTGAGCGCGTTGGATATGAGATGGTAAATAGCGTAGTGCCGAGTTGGATATAACCAGTCTCATATCCAACAAGCGCCAGTGGAATAATTATTTTATTAAATTCCTTAAACTCCAAAAGTTTGGAAGTACGAAATACAAGCGAAAAAATAGAGAAAATCTTAGCGGAATCGAAAAAACTTGATGAAAATGCGATGTTGTGTCATACCTTGTGGTCAGACAGACGCAGGCTTAGCACAAATGCATTTCTTGACTTTTCGCGTACTTCGAATTCTAAACGTCGGAATTTATTCAAACTTTCCACAAAAATTTTTTTTTTTTTGCTTTCTACTGAGAGGAATTTTACTTTTTTAGTTTAGCAACGCTAAGCGCAGTCGTTTACCATATGTGGTCAACCTAAGGTATATGAGCTGATAACCGAGATTGAGTGAACCAATCAGAGCACGGGAAATGCATTATCGGAGGTTGAGAATTTAATAAAAATGTATATACCGAAACAGTGGATAGCGTTGAACGCGCGCAGCTCGCCCGCGCTGGTTGGCTAGTCAAACTCTGGATAGCGTTAAACTCGCGCGCTGATTGGTTCGTCAAACTCCGGATATCCTGTGCTATTTACCTTCGAGCAACTCACGAAAAAATTGCGTCCCGATTTGCATCCGTGACAAGTGAAGAAAACATCCAAATTTATTTTTTGTGCTGTGTATTATCTCACTGTTTTAGTATATTCTAAAACAACTATTCACCTCAGTGTCGGTAACTAGTGCTAGCCACCTCCACGTCAGTGAATAGTTGCTAACTATACCTAATATGGTTAAGGAACGCGTCAGCAATAAAGCGAGCTGAAAACATTTTGCAGCTCTGAGAAGAAACATGGTCGACAAAAGCCGTTTTGGACCGGAATTGACGGAGGCATAAATCGATGCTTTAGACGACAATACTTCCCCCGCGAACACCAAAGAAGAGTTATTGATGCCGGAGTTTTAATAAAACTAGACCCTCCGTGAGGGTACACTGGGTTGCCTGTGGTACGTGCACCGTTCCAGACAATTTTTTTCAAGTTGGGCGGTCATTAAGAAGTCATACCAGACGAGGCCCTTTCGCTCACAGGTCCTCACACGTTCGTACGACGAAACAGATCTGTCCTTGCGTAATATGTAGCTCTAACAGTGCACGATATTGTTTTGGTATTGTCTATCATTGTAGTGCCATGGTAGAAATAGTCTAAGAAGACATGTGGTTACTAGCAAAGTACTGAACCCAGAAAGATTGAAGAAAATAAATGGGAAGTGAGAAACACTGGCTTCTGGGCTGACATGTTGATAAACTTCTTTTGACCACAAGTTTAAGCGTGCCCTCTGAGCATCTGACAGCCTTGTAATACCGAAGTTTCACTGAAGTTAATCCATGTTGGGCGGGGTTAGTGTTTGGATGGGAGACCAAAATAATATACCCCTCATAAAACAGAAGCATCGGACCGAAAATACTATTAACGCTAACAAATGCGAACTCAGGAAGGTACAGATTTTGTTAGCTTGCTTTATGCAAAAACAAATATTGATGCAAAAGTAAATAAATATTGATACAAAGTTTTTAGAAAGAGCAGAAGGAAGTTTCCAGGACGATCGCTCGAGAATAACATATTTACGACATGAAAACAACATTTATTTTGAACCCCGAATATAGAATATAAAAAGTTACGATCAGCGACAAACATTTTGGGGGATTTTTGCAACGTTCAATTTCGTTATTGTACGTTTTGGCTGCACAAATAAATCGCAAAATCGAAAGTGACATCGCCGGCATTCAGCGGGCGCCGTGATGAAGTTACCGCGGCATGTTTACTCGCCAAACAGCGAAGTATCTGTGTCAAATGATGGCAAGATACCGGGTTTTTGTAAGTTTCTTTTTCCGTCAAGTGTTATAAAGTTTGACAATGAAATGAGCGAAGTCAAAACAAAGATCACAATCGCCCAAGTCTTGTTTATGCAAAGTCAAAAATTTACTCTCCAAGACGCGTACGACGTTATTTATCACCAGGTAATTCCATCATTTTGGAAATAGCAGCTACTTTATTATTCAACTGCGTCACAATTCTTCACTGATTTTGGGGCTCATTTTGTTGAAACTCAAGCACGCTTCCAACAGGCCTGTGAACCCTTCCAGCTTACAGAGCAATACTAAAAAACTTCTCCCATATCACATTTCAACCTTAAGCTCGAAAATTCAATACACAACATGATATTATAATTCACAAAGGCAGAAAATACCACAGAATCCTTTTCCAGCGAAAAATTTATTGAAACAAACAACATATTTGCTCTTAGAGGCGAAAACCTCTTCCTATTTCATTGCGTGCGTGAAGACAAGAAACTCAATCGTGTCAAATTACCATGTACTTCAGGTAAATACAGCTCACTTTGATTTCGTCTCGACGGGCGATAGATTGTTGTCGAAGTCCAGTACTCGTCGCTTTTGAGATTCCTGCCTAGTTTATCCAACTGACTTTCCATTATTGAGCTCCATAAGGGTATATTTTGTTTAAGGATCCACTAAAACGCCCTTCGCGTTACATGACTTTCGACGCCATTGCAGGCTAAGTTAATGATTCTACCATGTCCACCAGAGAAATCTAGGCAGTTCCACTACCCTCTCGATCCTAAGACAAAACGCGCAGAAGGCTCTATGCAAAAAGACACCACTTACCAGGGGAGTGACAGGCAAGACTTTTACCGACACGGAAAAAAACAAAAAAACGACGAAATCAACGCAGACCTCGACTGGTTGGCCATAGGCAACCCAGTAACGAGATGCTTCCGTGAGGCATATACTGGGTTGCCTGTGGTACTTGTTACAGAAAATCAGAAGGCACTGAATTGTGTGGTATAGCACTACAGCATTCCAGTCTCTGAAGAATAACAAATAAAAGAGAAGCGAGAAACATTGGCTTCTGGGCTGACATGTTGATAATTTTCGAGTTCCCTCACAACTTCTTTTCACCACAAGTTTAAGCGTGCCCTCTGAGCATCTGACAGCTTTGTAATACCAAAGTTCACTGCACTTAATGCCTGTCCGGTGGGGTTAGTATCTGGATGGGAGACCAAAACAATATACCCCTCATAAACAGAAGCATCGGACCGAAAATACTATTAACGCTAACAAATGCGAACTCAGCGAGGTACAGATTTTGTTAGCTTGCTTTATGCAAAACACGCACATCATTCTAAAAGCTTATTCTACGCAAAAAGTAGGTTCTGGAGATAATTTTGAGAGTGGAAATCAAGGTTACGCGGCAGACCGCAAATACAAACTCGCGATTTAATTAAGTTAACACATCAGAAAGACGCTAACCTCCATTTTGACAAGAAAATGCTTTACTATTGCCATAAAACTAAATTTCAGGATCAAACCGTTTACATGAAAAACCTTTTCCTTGAATAATGAAGCACAAAATACACGACAAGCTTTGGTTCGAATAATTCTTGGCTGTCACATTTCCAATTATTTTTTGTGCTGAGTTGATCACAGATCCACGTAAGGTGTTCAATTCGGTCTCTGTCTTTGTTGAACCCATAAGTTACCAGAGAATTTTCCATTTGGTTTCATTGTTCTACATAACAGCACACTTAGTAAAATAGTATTTTAGAAATACAGCTCACTTTGATTTCGGCTTGACGGGTGATAGATTGTTGTCGAAGTCCATAACTC
>NC_090894.1:19017174-19049674 GCF_036669925.1 Montipora capricornis | reverse complement strand
AAGTTCTTTATCTGCATTGTCATACTTGACCAATCATTTGGGCTTAATGTATTTAACTAGCCAACTATAACGCTTCAATTGAAATCCGCCATCTTTGTTTTTGTGTATGCCAACCAGGCTATGACGTAGCAATAGTCAAGGATTTCTCCTGATGACTAGATGTACTTGACTTAACAAGGAAAGCATAGTCGAGGGGAGCGATACTTTGTGGACTTGAATCTTGATCCAGAAGGTAAATTGTATTAATATTGGCTCCACCATCAGAACAGATTTACCTCGTGGTCGTTAAACAGGGTTTTATATGTGAGTTACATGCAGGAGTTTTTTTTAAACGCCTGGCCCCAGTTGTTCGAAGCATGGATGGCGCTATCCACCGGATAAATCGCTATCCACTGGATAACTCAATTGGTTTTGCTAGTGTTTATCCGCTGGTAAGTGATTTATCCGGTGGATAGCGCTATCCATCGTTTGAACAACTGGGGCCTGGAAATCAAGTGTAATCTGTCTACCGTAGCTTTCTACGAGATCCCTGTTACAACTTCAAAACAAACGATCGATTTATATATTTCCATCGAATGGTGAGAGTAAATCGTTTCAGTAGTGTCTGTGAAGCTAACAAAATTTAACTAGAATTTCAAGTTGTTTATTTGACTGCCTGGAAAAGTGCATAACAGTGAAAGTCGTCTATATATTACTTGATTCAGTTTTCTCGCTCCAATATAATGATATTTTGGACTGTTTGACTAAGACTAAAATTCGATTTTCCGGGAGGTTGTCTCGTTTAGTCTAGTGGATATCGAAAACTGCAAGGTGAAGTCATCGATCCGGGTTCAACTCTTTGCCTCGCCTATTGTGAATCTTCTCAGCTTGTTTAAAATCCTTGTTTCGTTGAAGTAGATTTGAAGTCTAAAGTAGACTGTACGTCGTATATGTTGAATAAAAAGAGAAATGTCAATTTGAGGGATGGAAAGAAGTGATGACCGTTCATAACAGGTACAAAATACTCCAAATTTGCATAAGTGCAGGAGAGCCAGACAAAGACTTTAGCTCGGATTGAATCTGTTTGCACGTTCAGCCGTGGTCGACGTGACTATGGTAGTGGAGAAGTAGACCTTAGACCTTACTCTCGATTTGGGGTGCTCGGTTTAGGAGGTGGGTGCCCATCCTGCTGTCAGTTTTAACATGGAGAAAGGATGGAATCTTCCCTTTTAATACCTTTGTCAACTCAAGAGTTACTGACCAACGTTTGCAATGGTGCGAAATGGTATGAAATGATGTGACTCGGGTAGTCATACCATTTTTAAAATTCAAAAAATTTCCACAAGCATATGCATGGGCAAAGTCCCACCTCCCCAGGGGTTTAAAATGCACACAATTAATTAAGAGATCAGGCAACTTTTACACCACACACCTTTTTACCTTCTAGAAGTTTTAAGAAATCGCCCATTTCATTGAATTATTTTGCATTGGTCCAGTCCCTCTGTGACAAAATATCACAAAATCAACATGTACAACTTTAAAGTAAAGAACTTTCCATTTGTTTCGTACTAGGCCCTAGCAAGAGTCCTTCACCCAAGAGTTAGATTTACCCAAATTGTCCTAGTCCTCATCAGCGTCAGAAAAGTGTCTGTTTTTGAACCAATTTTTGCAGGAAAATAAACAATAAACAAATCGGCTAACTCAATGTTGTGCCCGATTCAAACCCTTTGGGAATAAAGTGTTTTGTTCCAGGAATTTCCATATCATTTAAATGTGAATGCTACATTAAGTTAAAATGTTTGTAATTTCCAAACATTTCTACTTTCCTAGGTTGTTTTTTAGCCTATAGACATTTGCGTCCCTAAACAATTAATTTGCTTATTTAGCTTTCGCCAACCTTACAGAAAAACAGAAAATACACATTCCCCGAAAATGTAACTTAATGATATTGTAAATGAAAAGTTGGTATAGCAAGCTAAAGAGTATACATGCCTGGTACTTGAACTATAATTGGAATGATATCTTGTGTCTGACTGCTACTGAGGTATCAATGATTGAATTGTTTTCAATAACTCATATAAACGAAAAAAGGAAAATAACATATCGACCTATCACAGTCCAAGTAAGTTTTTCACGTTTTGGACATCGTTTCTGAAAAAAGAAACAAGAAGTGGGTTAAATGGCAATAACGAATTTCGTTTTGATTGACAAGTAAAGAATCTAACAATTATCTTAATTCATTCATTTAACTGTTTGTGCTAGAGTTAATAGCAACAATTCCTATTCACTGTTACTTTGACATGTAGACTTGAAGACCTCAATAACTCACTTCACTTGACATAAGCAATCGACAATCACCGATCAGTTTCAAAGCCAGTCCATCATAACATGGGCTCAAACAGCTAGCTATCTGCAGGAAGCTGAAGTAGCTGACTCGGTGAATGCAGAAATTATTTAATTCAGGTATTAGCCAAAGCAGTTCGAGTAAAAATAACCACTCTGGCAACCGTTTTTAAAGCCATTTCTCTGTGAAGAACGTACCTGCTCCTTCCGACAACTTCCTGATTAAAAACATGTACAAAGTACAGCTACTCAGTCATCAAAGTTATATTTAAATAGCACTTACCATTCTTTTCGTGTTCGAGCTCCCCAAATTCAAAGGTGACATCATCGCCAATTAGCACAAATGGCGCCCAGTATTTTATGGCCGAATAATTCTTTGTCTCCTGAAGAGATTTCATAGCATGGTGAAGAGCTGTACTTGCACTTTTTCTATCTGCCAAGTGTTGGTAGAAACTCTCCATGAACATCCAGGTCGCTTCGTCGTCGATTGCCCAGAGTGACACCAGAACAGACCGGGCACCAGCACACAGGAAAGCCCTGGCTATTCCCACAATACCCTCAGATTTTACCTCTCCCTGGCCACTATGACAGCAACTAAGCACAACCAGTCTTGCCTGAAGGCGAACTGCTTGAACATCGCTCAACAATAAAATGTAATCTTCCTCTTCGGGGATCTGGGATGTGCGTTCGGGATTTGGGGCCAAAGCAATTTCTCCAGATCCGTCATCCCCATGTGCAGCAATGTGGATTAAGGCAACTGACTTCATTCTTTTCAGCACCTCAGCTTTGGTTGCATTTTTTCCTGTAAGAGGCACGGACTGCAGAAGTTCTCCAATTATATCCACCTCTTTTTTCGCACACGGCAGCTGTCCATACATGGGTTCACCAGTGCCATAAATGACTTCGCTCAAGCACGGATCGCCTACAAGCAGCGCTTCATTCTTACTTTGGAAGTCGTCAGGTGCCATAGTGATCAATTTTAAAGCAGTCAGCGAGGGAATTGCACGGATCCTGACAGAGTCACTCATTGCAGAAAAAGGAGCCAGGCAAAAGTGTCCATCAGGAACAAACACTAAGTCATCACCCTGGATCAAGTCTGCTATAGGACTGACTAAGACATCATACAAGGACTGCAAAGCGTGCACAGAGGAGCTCAAGGACTGAAAGGTTTCTTCAACACCTTCCCTACTGCTCGAGAAGTCACTGCGTTGTCTTTCAAGTGAACGATTCTCGCATCGCAAAACGGTCCCTGCATTGATCTGTTCAAAAGTATTTTTCATCAGAGACTTGGCACTTCCATATTCGATTTTCTTTTGTCTAAAATTTATCCCGATACCATCTCTTAGCAACCAGAAGCTGATCGTGTTCCCTTCAAGTGCTGTGAAAACAGTTTGTGCAGGTAGATCTTTCATAACCAAGGAGATAGTTACCTTCATCGTAGGTTTCTCATCAACGCTGTATTGCATCTTTAAAATGTCTGCCAAAGCCTGTGCTCGTCCTTGCTCAGCAGCATACAAAGCTTCATCAACCTCTCCATTCTTCAAGAGTGCTCTCCACAGAGCGGTGTATGCAACCCCCTTTGTGTCACGAAAGCTTATTTTCCATGCATCCTCTGAGCAAAGACGCCTAACTTCATCAAAATAATAAATGCTTACACGATAATAATTAAGAGCTTTGCTCAAGGAGCCAAAAAATTCATGAAGAAGACCAATATGATAACATGCGATTGCCGGCCCTGTTGGGTCCTCTGTTTCCTTGCAAATACTAAGATGTTGATGGTGGTACTCTATGGCTTGCTTGAAATTACCAAGACTTTGATAATCGTTGCCGAGATTGCCATAAGCTCCTCCTTCTCCGGCCCTGTCCCCTACCTCTCTCGCAATACTAAGACGTTGATGGTGGTACTCTATGGCTTGCTTGAAATTACCAAGACTTTTATAAGCGTTGCCGAGATTGCCATAAGCTCCTCCTTCTCCTGCCCTGTCCCCTACCTCTTTTGCAATATTAAGATCTTGATGGTGGTACTCTATGGCTCGCTTGAAATTACCAAGACTTTGATAAGCGTTGCCGAGATTGCCATAAGCTCCTCCTTCTCCAGCCCTGTCCCCTACCTCTTTCGCAATACTAAGATGTTGATGGTGGTACTCTATGGCTTGCTTGAAATTACCAAGACTTTGATAATCGTTGCCGAGATTGCCATAAGCTCTTCCTTCTCCGGCCCTGTCCCCTACCTCTTTCGCAATACTAAGACGTTGATGGTGGTACTCTATGGCTTGCTTGAAATTACCAAGACTTTGATAAGCGTTGCCGAGATTGCAATAAGCTCCTCCTTCTCCTGCCCTGTCCCCTACCTCTTTTGCAATATTAAGATCTTGATGGTGGTACTCTATGGCTCGCTTGAAATTACCAAGACTTTGATAAGCGTTGCCGAGATTGCCATAAGCTCCTCCTTCTCCGGCCCTGTCCCCTACCTCTCTCGCAATACTAAGATGTTGATGGTGGTACTCTATGGCTTGCTTGAAATTACCAAGACTTTGATAAGCGTTCCCGAGACTGCAATAAGCTCTTCCTTCTCCGGCCCTGTCCCCTACCTCTTTCGCAATACTAAGATCTTGATGGTGGTACTCTATGGCTTGCTTGAAATTACCAAGACTTTGATAAGCGTTGCCGAGATTGCCATAAGCTCCTCCTTCTCCGGCCCTGTCCCCTACCTCTTTCGCAATACTAAGATCTTGATGGTGGTACTCTATGGCTTGCTTGAAATTACCAAGACTTTGATAAGCGTTGCCGAGATTGCCATAAGCTCCTCCTTCTCTGGCCCTGTCCCCTACCTCTCTCGCAGTACTAAGATGTTGATGGTGGTACTCTATGGCTTGCTTGAAATTACCAAGACTTTGATAAGCGTTGCCGAGACTGCAATAAGCTCCTCCTTCTCCGGCCCTGTCCCCTACCTCTCTCGCAATACTAAGATGTTGATGGTGGTACTCTATGGCTTGCTTGAAATTACCAAGACTTTGATAAGCGTTGCTGAGACTGCAATAAGCTCTTCCTTCTCCGGCCCTGTCCCCTACCTCTTTCGCAATACTAAGATGTTGATGGTGGTACTCTATGGCTTGCTTGAAATTACCAAGACTTTGATAAGCGTTGCCGAGATTGCCATAAGCTCCTCCTTCTCCGGCCCTGTCCCCTACCTCTTTCGCAATACTAAGATCTTGATGGTGGTACTCTATGGCTTGCTTGAAATTACCAAGACTTTTATAAGCGTTGCCGAGATTGCCATAAGCTCTTCCTTCTCCGGCCCTGTCCCCTACCTCTTTCACAATACTAAGATCTTGATGGTGGTACTCTATGGCTTGCTTGAAATTACCAAGACTTTGATAAGCGTTGCCGAGATTGCCATAAGCTCTTCCTTCTCCGGCCCTGTCCCCTACCTCTTTCGCAATACTAAGACGTTGATGGTGGTACTCTATGGCTTGCTTGAAATTACCAAGACTTTGATAATCGTTGCCGAGATTGCCATAAGCTCTTCCTTCTCCGGCCCTGTCCTCTACCTCTTTTGCAATATTAAGATCTTGATGGTGGTACTCTATGGCTTGCTTGAAATTACCAAGACTTTGATAAGCGTTGCCGAGATTGCCATAAGCTCCTCCTTCTCCGGCCCTGTCCCCTACCTCTTTTGCAATATTAAGATGTTGATGGTGGTACTCTATTGCTTGCTTGAAATTACCAAGACTTTTATAAGCGTTGCCGAGACTGCAATAAGCTCCTCCTTCTCCGGCCCTGTCCCCTACCTCTTTTGCAATATTAAGATCTTGATGGTGGTACTCTATGGCTTTCTTGAAATTACCAAGACTTTGATAAGCGTTGCCGAGATTGCCATAGGCTCTTTCTTCTCCCGTCCTAAAACCCACTTTCTTAAAAATGGTTAATGCTTCTGTGTAATTTGTTATAGCCTGATTAAAGTGAGCTACAGCATGATAGTAGTTACCAAGATTGAAATAAGCCAAACCCTCGCCTTCTCTGTCTCCCTCCTCTCTTGCAACGCTAAGCTCTTGCATATGCTGCTCCAAAATGTCCAACTTTCTATCCACCATTGTTGATAATCAAAACCAGGAAGTTTTTCTGAAATTTCAGAAGTCTGGTGTGCACCTAGTAGATAAATGAACGAAAACACAATAGGTTCAATGCTCTGACTACAGGATTCTAAACCGGCACAGCAAGATTAATTGAACAGTGAAGGAATAACTATTTTAAGCCAGTATTTCGGAAAAAAAGCCTTTCTGCATCAGGGTTTCCCAAGGAATGATTTCGGCTAATGGAGACATTTGTTACAGAATAAATACTTGGGCATTTAACAGACTAAGAGCGTTTTATACAATAATAATCACCGAACATTAAAAATAGAGATTCTGTTACCTAAATGAGGGAAAAGCAGCCTATAGAAAAGCGATGGCATCCCATTTCATCTTTCTTATCAAAAGCTAATTAAAAGTTCCTAAGATATGCTTCGCTGGCAGGAAATTTGCTGCCGGTATGTAGCTGACACCAAAAAGACAGGAGGGGATGCCATTAAGAGTGTAATATTCAATTTTCTGCAATTGACGTCAAACTGATAATTTTTTATTTCCGATCTAAATCTATTCAATGTCGGAATTGCTTGTTTTTCGTCGCAATTTTTTTTGTCTGGATACCTGGTTTTTTCATGTATTTTGATCCAGGGACTTTGAATGAGCTAATTGAACTGCTCATACGTTTCCATTGAGAATGGCTGCTTGTCAGGACAGAATTGGCCGTTTTGATACTAGAGATGCATAATCCGGCCATTCAAATTATGCCTTTCCCTCTCTTTCTCCATAAGCCAAAATCATTCCTTGGGGAACCCTGATGAAGAAAGGCATTTTCTTTCAAAATTTTGGCTTAAGATAGTTATTCCTTCACTGCTCAATTAATCTTGCTGTGCCAGTTTAGCATCCTGTAGTCAAGGCATTGAACCTATTGTGTTTTCGTATTTCTCGGCGTTGTTTAAAAAAGTAGGTACGCAATGCGTACATGTGGGTAGCCACTTAGACACCGTACTACCAATGGAGTCTTAAGTATGCTGTTCGTTTTCATTTGGGTTCTAACCATTTACTATACTAGCTCTCTACGAACTTCATTGGCTTCCCATTGCCTATCGAATCAGGTTTAAGATTTAAATCAATGCATGGATAAGCGCCATCTTATCTTAGTGACGTGATTACACTTGAATAATAGCCTATTATTAGCAGTTCTGCAGAAGATACGGTGCCCAACCTTTTAAGGCACATCGCCTGACCTATGTGTTGTTACCACACTTGGAGTTTTACTGCAGAAGCAAGTGCAACACTATTTGCAGCTGTTCCTTTAATTTTAACATCACTTTCTTTAATACGTACAGAACCACGAAGAAGGTGTTAACCCACTGAACAGAAAATTGTGCTTGAAAACTTAGTAGTTAGGCAACAATAGTCTTTCGGATTTCAGGTACACTGACATTTAATAAGAAGCACTTGTTTTCAACATTTGGAACCTCTTTATAGCGGTTAGCTGCCGCATGCAATTTGCCTTACCAAACATTAAAATCTTATCGTCATGGGAAATTCTTACAAGAACATTTCCATAATTGGACTTGGAGGCCTTTGGGTAGAGTATCTGTTTTCTAATATTGGTCAATATTATCATTATTTTCCAAATGATCTGGATAGCACAAGTGTTACTAAAAATACAACCACACTTTTGAGATTAAGGAACATGTTTCGATGTTTCAAACATCATCATCAGCCATAGTGAGTGTAACATTAAAATTTTTGCAAGATAATCCATATATGTATATAACTATCAATACAATGATTCTTTGTAGATTAAAACGGAGTAGCAAGAAACATCGCAATTATCCTGACAATGTTTAGACAAACTAAGATGCTTGAAGACATGATAATTTTTATCCCAGAAAAGGTGCTCATTTACACGTGTGTAGAAATGCCTGTTGTGCCTGTTATTTTCCCATCCTCGGAGACCCAGGGGCAGTCAGTCGAGACGAGACGTGAATTGGGACTGGCGTAAAGTTTTCAAGTAAGGCGAGAAGAGCCCCTGGGAACATACCTTTAACGGATGAGTTCCAGAGAGAATTAAATTCTGATTTTCTGATTGGGTGGAAATTTCCGCAATTGTCTATTTTCCGCCCAATCAGAGAACCTCATACGTACAGTGAAGTCAGATCGTGATTCCTTACATCAAGTGTTTAATACTACATCAACGGTCGCTATTTTATTTCTATCGCTATCCTTGTCTGGCTCGTATAACAGACATATCATGCGGCAAAAATTTGGGTCGCAAAGGGACCTGCAAGATACACAATTCGACTAATTCAGCCTAAAAGATTTTGTTACGTAAGGGCAATCGGTACATGTGTAAAATCAAAATGCTTGGTCAAAACACCTTCCAAGAGCCGACTAGAAATAAATCAGGAAGAAGACCAATTGCAGGGGAAGGTACTAGTCGTCTTCTAGTGTTTCGCCTCTCAAGTTACCGTAGCGAATTGATTTTGGCATTTCTGTTGCACGGGCCAGACATGTCTCAGCATTGCCATCGGCCTTTTTCAGCATCACACATAAGCTTACCTGACTGTCTATAAGAGGTTAAATTAATATTGTTTACTTTATTTTTGAATGGGGACTAAGGAGAAAATTGTTGAAATGAGGTGAATAAAAATCTTGATTTCATAGACTATATTCATGCTATGAATATGGTCATATACAGCACCCTTTTTTCTCAATTGCAGACTGCATTATGCGAGTTTTTTGTAGTTATTGTATAAATCAGGAAGAAGACCAATTGCAGGGGAAGGTACTAGTCGTGTTTCTGTGTTCCGCTTCTCAAATATCACCATCGCTAATTAATTTTGGATAAGCATTGCTATCGGCCGCGCAGATTGCAACTTGTTGTTTTGCGTGGGAAATTTATCCTGACGCATTTATACTAAATGCAAGGATTTGTGTATCGCATCGCTGTTAAATAAAGTTTTGCAGGGATAAGCCTAAAAGTGTTTCGTGAATTGTTGCCGTCTGTGCGGCAAAGTGCTATGAAACAAACGTTAAACTGACGATTTTGTAAGAATTTTTGAGAGACTGATGTGTAGCCAAACAATAGCCGGCAATTGAAGGCTAAACCCCAAGCTATTTGTGATGCTTGCAAGTATTGAGTACAACATGCTTGTGAAAAAAGTGCGACTGCGCAATACCCTATGATGCAAATCATAGGATTAGTTGCGAATTCTACTAGCAACCTACTTGTTGGTAATGGTAACGACAAAAAGTTCACCAGGCAGTACTAAACAGTTCAATCACAACGAAGCATAACTTATCACAAGAGCAAACTATGTGTGCAACTTGGAGGAACAGTTTTAAGAAAAATGAAAGGGACTAAAAGCATTTAATCCCATAACAAACTTAGTACCATACATCCACGTTTACCATATTTGCAGCCAGATATTAAATAAATACACTTGCAAATAACACTAAAGCTGTTCTACTGAGAGAAAGATAATGGATCCTGAAAGTTTTCCGGGGAAAAACACATTGCATGTAACTAATTTACTAAAGTTGTATTATCATTTTTTAATTCCCAGGTTATTATACATTACGAATACAAAGCAATTCTGAGACAGTTAACATCTGACCTGAAAAGTCTTGAAATTAGCCTTTAATTAAGCCTCGTTCTCATTCATAACATAACATAATCAGTCGTGTGGCCTGTAAGATAAAATAGCTGCAGCAATGACTTGTTAATCGCACCAAAGAAGGAATGCCAAAGATTGGTCGGAAGGAAATGTTTACTTTGTGTTGAAGTTAACATCTCCTCAAGATCTAAGAGACTTCATATGGTCAAAAATGTCAAATGAGTGGAAGAAAGAAGCTCAAACTTTCTTTAAAACAACTGTGTCAACCAATGATGTTAAAATCAAGGCATCCTTATGACCCTGAATCAATTGGTACAGCTGGGCCAATTTTGTTGACAAGGCGAAATAGCAGAATGTCAACAGTACAACACTTGGTTGGTTTTTTTGCTACTGTAGCTAATTTTCTAATTTTTTTTTGGTGGAGTTTTAAGGCTTTAAATGTGTTGCACCTCATACCAGAAATTAAATATCAAAATTAATACAGCTCTAATGTAAGATACAAACTTCAGAGTACTGTTATTGTAATAACAAAATGTTAAATGCACAGAGTAACAATCTTTACAGATTGCCCATGGTTATTTCCTTTGTGAGACTCTTTTCAAAGTTGGTTTCTGCTTTGAATCATACCTGCAAAGGATCTGATTTTTTTCACAAGAAGTGCTAGGTGTTTGCAAGAACGAAGCCAATTGAACTGACAACTTTTTTGTTGATTTTAAGTAAAATTCTATATTAAAATAAAGCCAAATCTTGTTATCGTAATAAGGGGTTTTCGACACTTCAAAAACTCGGAATGCGTGTTAATAAGATAACAGTGAACAAATTTGTGAAGCATACAATTGCAATAACTACAAAAAGCTCGCATAATGCATTCTGCAATTGAGAAAAAAAAGGTACTATACATGACCATATTCATAGCATGAAAAAAGTCTATGAAATCAAGATTTTTATTCACCTCATTTCAACAATTGTCTCTTTAGTCCCCATTCAAAACTAAAATAAACAATATTAATTTAACCTCTTATAGACAGTCAGGTAAGCTTATGTGTGATGCTGAAAAAGGCCGATGGCAATGCTGAGACATGTCTGGCCCGTGCAACAGAAATACCAAAATCAATTCGCTACGGTAACTTGAGAGGCGAAACACTAAAAGACGACTAGTACCTTCCCTTGCAATAATTGGTCTTCTTCCTGATTTATTTCTAGTCGGCTCTTCGAAGGTGTTTTGACCAAGCATTTTGATTTTACACATCATGTACCGATTGCCCTTACGTAACAAAATCTTTTAGGCTGAATTGGTCGAATTGTGTATCTTGCGGGTCCCTTTGCGACCCAAATTTTTGCCGCATGATATGTCTGTTATACGAGCCAGACAAGGATAGCGATAGAAATAAAATAGCGACCGTTGATGTAGTATTAAACACTTGATGTAAGGAATCACGATCTGACTTCACTGTACGTATGAGGTTCTCTGATTGGGCGGAAAATAGACAATTGCGGAAATTTCCACCCAATCAGAAAATCAGAATTTAATTCTCTCTGGAACTCATCCGTTAAAGGTATGTTCCCAGGGGCTCTTCTCGCCTTACTTGAAAACTTTACGCCAGTCCCGATTCACGTCCCGTCTCGACTGACTGCCCCTGGGTTTCCGAGGATGTTATTTTCGTTGCCAAATTTTTTAACCTTCTCTTGCACAAAGTTCAATTTACACTATGGAAGACCAAATATTTTCTTGGTCAATTTATGACAGCTGATGACTTGGAAAATGACTTGTCTTGAAGACTAACACTCTTCAGATAAATTAACTGAACCAACTGACCTTACTGAGTAAATGGTAGCCAATTTATAATGGATTTCAGGAAAATAGAAAAATAACTAAAAACCAAATAAGGCTAGGGGGTAAATCTACTACCCACTAATACAGGATTTACCTAAGGGAAGAAGGAGTTTACCACTCCTACACAACAGGAATTAGGTAAGAGAAATGTGTGGGGATAACACAACTACACAAGCAAAAATATGAGGAAATTGAGTAATTATGGGTAAACAAGCAAATAATAGTAATTAGGATAATGAAAAGAAGTTGAAAATAATTGGAATAAAAATAAACACAAAATGAACACAAGTGACCTAGTCACAGTTCAATCAAACGACAGACAAATAACTTATTACAGGTACACCCTGCAAGCTAATATCACTTAACACCTTGCAATGTTCCTTTTTAAAACCTTTTGAGCAGGAATAATGAATATGGCTGAACAAAAATATTTAAGGGATAAATAATACTGGTGGATCATTTGGATGCTTCATTCGCAACTAATCATGAGTGACCGTGAGCACTTCAGAAAATAAACTTATAAGGAATTCTGACAAAAAGTAATGCAAAATTCACCAAAACTGGTTTATCAAACATAAATTATTACTTGTTCATGTTATTAAGAAACGGGTAACAGTGAGCACTTACCAAAATGGATGCTAATCGACGTGAGGTCCTCGACAACAAGAAATGACTCTGCAAAATATGATGATTTAATGTGGTTATCCAAGGCATGCATTATCGAATCTTGTAGGAAAACTTTTAACTTTCATAACAAAAATCACTTGCGTAGTATGCAAAAAGAGTACCCCATTTCTCTACTGACTTTTGTCCCAGAGCCACTCTATCCTAATCTAACTGATTGGTTTTTAAACATGAAAGCTTGAGGCTTATTACGAGCAGGATTGTCATTGCCTGGGTAATATTAATAAGCCCCTTTGTTTGTGATGAAGATACCTGTATATTCTAAATAATAAAGATAATTTGAACTCCTGGAATATAGACCGTATTCATAAATAGCGGTCAAGAAATCATTCTTTTGTCTTTGTGCTAATCATCATAACTAGCCTCACCGTTGGAAAAAAATTCTTTTGAATTTTTCTAGTGTTTACGAGGCTAGTTAGGATGATTAGCATAAAGACAAAAGAATAATTACTTCACCACCATTTATGAATACGATCTATACTAAACAGACAAAATAATGAAATAATAAATAAACAAACACACAGTATTCTTATAATTGGTTAAACCAGTGAAATTATGAATTTCAACCTGAGACACACAAAGAAAAGTCTTCCATGCAATTTTCAGTCTTTGGCTGAAAAATCTGCGTAATCAGAAAAGAAAAGGTATCTACCGAAAACTAGTTGCAAAGTCGCCAAGCTGGCTGCATTAATTTTCGTGCAAATCATTTATGTCTTGTCAGCTTTTAAGAAATTTATGGTTGGAAATTGAAAATCATATCACCACCGACCAGTAAACTGTAAACACGTCAGGTATTAAAATTTACAGTATGTTGCCCTATTTTCGATCCCGGACACTTACACTTCACGATTCTGCATGTATTTCGTTGTAAAAACGAAGCAAATTAGTCTGCTTGCGTTTGTTCTTTAGGTAAGAAGATTTAAATTTTCGTTGAAGTATACTAAGTAAAATCTGTTTCTTATTACATGCGAGTTATACCTTTCCATTTTCAAAAGCGGTCTGTCCAATTAATTTTACTTTTTTTTCGACCTACGTCAAGCTACAAGGTATGTTTTTGAACCATTTGCAGTTTTGTATCTGCGTGCAAAAAAATCTCCGAAAATAGTGCAACTGACTATACTACACATATTCGCCAGCCAGCTAAAGTTCTGTTAGATGTGAGCGACGCTGTTTACGCAAAATATTGAAATTCCTTCGAGCAAATCAACGAAATTGGCACTTACTCATAGCAAACATTACAGAAATAAGTTAACAAACCTTTAACATCAATAACCCAAGAATCGCAATAGCGTCAAAGAACACAAAATGAGGAATACACTATATACATCACATTTCGGAGAATATCAGCTGTGCAAAAGTAGTGTGGGCAGATATAGGCGTGCGGTTATGCGCATGCCTATCACCACAATCCAGCACAGTGGGACAAAATTGCCTTCCCACAAGATCAATCAACCGAGTTCTCACATTAATATGTAAGAAAATTATACCTTACACATAGTAACTCATGATTCTGGTGGACGCTAAGTGGGTGAGAATTGGCCACTCTCTGAACACTGCTTGACGACTCGTGCGGATGTTGAGTTACAGGGTATAGGGAGAAATCGAGCCAGTCGAAAGTACCCCTCGGGTACCCCCGAACGCCGGGCCCAACTGGTGACAGGAGGGTGCTAAGAGATCCTTCAGGATCTCAACCTCGCTCCCAGAGGCTAAATGGGAAAACGACAACCGCCTTGTCAGCGGTAAAAGTCCTAGCCGCAGGCTAGGCAAACAAAAGCCAACCGAGCACCCTCCGACAAGGGTCTTGTCTTGCGCCGTTACATGTCACGGAATTTTGGCTCATTTGCCCACATCTGGGGGGCAAACTTTCAACGAAACAGAGTAAAAACAATTACAGACAGGCACTGTAAAATAAATGTTTAGTCTTCAGTTAGTTTTCTTTGCAAGTTTTTTTTGCATCAGGCCTACTCTGGGACCTTAAGTCGCCGTACCTTAGAGCGACTTACGGCGACTTAGGAAAAAATTGCCAGAAAAATCAGGCGACTTAAGCCGACTTAAGGCAACTGATCAAAGGTTTCCATATTTCTTTTCCAAAATCAGAAAAAAAAGCAACTGTGAAATATTATTATTACTTCACAGTTTTTAATTGCTATATGTGTCAAATATCTGAATGCCACTAGAGCTATAAAGGGATGGGCTGGAATAACAGAAACCATAATAAATAATTAGCAGAATTTCGGAGATGAACAAAGAGTTTCCAGCAATCTGATTGGTTGAGTGGTTTCCTATACAAATCATAGTATGATTTTATATTCACCACACTAGCTCGTGAATATAAAGCAAAACAAAACGGCAGGACTGCCGCAGGCACTCGTGACTGTTAAAACAGAAATAACTGAGTCAGTAATCAATAATAGATAAAGTTGTTCAGCTTTGAAGTTATGGAGACAATTGTTTGTCTCAAATGTACACTCACCTTGCCATTGGCAAATAACTGTTAAATATAATTAAAGTTAAGTGTATTGCCAGTGGTTTTTTCTGATAGCTACAAAACTTATTTATTTATTTATTTATCCATCAAAAGAAAGACATCATTTAAATAAAACTGTTATAGAAAATTTATAATGTAAACAAAAAGAAACAACAAGGTGGTCAAACTATTTAAGGTCAAACTATTTCACAAATGAGAGCAAATAATTATTGTTATCCTAGTAAACTTATATGCAAGATTCCTGCAGCTTGCACTTTTTATAATTTTTACCCTCCGAGTCTGGGCTGCCTGTGGTTTGGCATGAAGGCAGACGCCATCTTGAATGCACATTTGAACATACAGTGGAATCCCGATTTCTCGAACCCTCGGTTTCTCGAACCTCCCGATATCTCGAACCAAACCTTAGCTTGTTTCCCTTGGATTTGCTTAACTCGAGCTCTACAATTTCACCCCCGATTTCTCGAACCCTCGATTTCTCGAAACTCCCGTTAACTCGAACCAATGTTTTCTCCCGTGGGACAAATTGACCCTCGATAACTCGAACCTGCGAAAATTTCGAAACAAGTTCCCTTGAAGTGAAAAGTGCATGGTACTTGCATGCCATCCCCAAGGTTAACAGCTTTGCCTTTCACTATAGCAGTACATGAACCTTTCTCATCGGCCCTCAAAAAGTAAAAGAATGTCTTTGCAAAGCGTCCAGTTCTACCCTTCTTCAATACGTTTTGTTTGTAAATAAAGGTCAAGATCTACATTAAAAAGGATGTATTTTTGTTAAAATGTGAATACTTACTCATAATCAAACAATACCAGGCCAATTAAGCGTAATTTGATGCCACCTTCGATTTCTCGAACCAATTTGCGTTTACCCTGGAGGTTCGAGAAATCGGGATTCCACTATATTCTTGGCTTTATTGCTTGTATTTTGCTCGCGATTCAAGAAAAGACATTTATGAAAAGGTAACCATTATTGTCATGTGTCTTTCTTTCGTTGTCGTCTGGTCATCAATAGTCAATGAAGAAGTACATTAAGCCGTTTTTAATCTTGTAGACCGTGTTTGACTTTCAGAAGACTACTTAAGATTTATATTTTTTTACACATACAAAGTTAACCTTACATTTTAAATACGGGTGGCGCAAGCCAATTTCAGTGAAGTATGGCAACCACAGTTTTCTTGGCGATTTTCATTAAGTCTGCTTGTTCGCTAAACAGAAATAAAGTTTAACATTGCCGCGAGAACTTGAGGCCCGAACGGACTCGCTCGATTTTTACAATTAATTAAATACCAATTTTTAAGAGTTAAGCTTAGTTCCAAATTATAGTGGTAATGTATGTATGCTTAAGGCAAAACGCCAGCGACCAGTGCCGTAAACGTAGACCTTATTATGTCTGGTTAATTACGGGTTTCGACAAAACACTGACCCCCGGTCAACTGACCCCCTACTGACCCCCTATAAAATCAATGGGAAAATGAAAAGTAAAAATGCCCAGAATTATCAATGGGATCAGATCCCGGGGGGGGGGGGGGGGAGTACTGCCATATATGTGCCGCTGTGAAGGGTATGGTTTACAAGCACTTTACTCTAGCATAGGGTATATAAATCAGAGCCTTTGGGTCTAGAATAGGGTATCCTTTTTCACGAAACTGACCAGTTGGTTGAAGATTTTGTCAAGACTAAGGAATTGTTACTCAAAAATATAAAAAAATGAAATCGGCAAGTTTAAATTTTCACGACTCAGCCTCAACAGCGTTGATAGATGACTATCATAAAACGCTACTGGCTATTATTAACTGTCAAAAATCGGGATTCAGAAGGAAATCGGTAGTATTAATACTGTTTAAAATTAAACAATTTATTGTCTTGATAATGCGTAAGTACATGCTTGGCATTGCTGGAAAAGTATAAATAAATCCTTTTTAAGAAAGAAGTGATTGTGGTATAAAGTTTTTTTTTGGCTTTGCTTTAGACTGTGCTAGTGACCTCAGTTTCTGGACTGTACTCTAGGATAGGAGTGATTTGGGGAGTTTAGTCTAGTATAGGGTGGCGAAATCCAGCTGAAACTACAATCCTGGTCAAAACTGTCGGGACAATTCGTGCTTTTCCCCCTCCCCCATTACAATCTTGATTTTTCACGGTCTCCAAAATCAAGATCCGTTCATCGATCGCTGGCATGTTTCAACATTGTCTGGGGGAAAGGGGGGCGCAAAAAAGGCAGCAAAAGAAGAACAAACCGTGCTCATATAACGATGAAAGCATGTACAGTAAATTCTCTACTTTTCGCCCAAAATTTGACAAGTGTCCCGAAGTGTTTTGACCCGGATTGTCTGAAACTGAGTTTCATCGAATAAAACTGGAAACCGTATCATATATGTCCTCAAAATAGTAAACAATTTGTAAGACTGCGTTAAAAATTGTTTTATTGTAGTAAAGTCTGTTTTATGGCAGCTTAAGAACCAGCGAAGAACATTTTCAGGAGACTCGTTACCAGACTCCGCGCAGTTAGCGGCCGCTTTTTCGAGCTGCAGAATCATTTGACTTTGCTAAGCAGAGTTCGATACCTCACAAGTTGAAGGACAGTAAATCGCGTAGACAATAGAATAGTTCAAAGGAAAGAGCCACATTCATGTCTCTGTAGATTTTGCTTCGCCAAACTTCTGCGCGTCATCTTGCTGACACTCAATCAGTGTCATAGAAAACCGCATTGTCTGTTGCGTGACCCAAGCCGTTGTTGACAACGGCAACAGTTCTCACTCACATTTCTCACTCCTAAAAACACATTTTCTGGTCGTGCTTTTGATGTAGCTACAAGAATATATGGCGTGTTGTGTTATACACACTTTCGTTGATCTTTAATTGGCGTTCGTTTCTGAACAAGAAAACGCTTAATGCATTTTTCAACATTTCTCGGCTATTTGAAAAGAATAAGCTAACATCTAATTTGATCTTTTGCTGTTTTTAGGGTGAGAAATGTTGAAAAATACCCACCCGGTGATCGTTTAAAGCCAAAAAGCGCTTGTATGAATAGAAAAGAAAGGGTTATTATGTTTTTTGCAGAGTCTTTTTTTAAAAGTCATTTCTAAACCTAAATATCTTCCTTTACATAGCCGAGAAATGTGGCCGAGAACTGTTGACTGCTCACGGTAACGCAACCCACCGTTTTGACAATGCTTGCTCACACTACCTCTACACCGGTGCAATAGATTGTTTTACTATCAGAGACAATTCTCTAATGAGATTCAATGAACCTGGCCAGGCTTGAGACCAATTATCAAGAAATTCTTTTCTCAGACAATCCTGGTCAAAACTGTCGGGACAATTCGTGCTTTTCCCCCTCCCCCCATTACAATGTTGATTTTTCACGGTCTCCAAAATCAAGATCCGTTCATCGATCGCTGGCATGTTTCAACATTGTCTGGGGGGAAGGGGGGCGCAAAAAAGGCAGGGAAAGAAGAACAAACGTTGCTCATATAACGATGAAAGCATGTACAGTAAATTCTCTACTTTTCGCCCAAAATTTGACAAGTGTCCCGAAGTGTTTTGACCCGGATTGTAGCTCTGGTATAGGCTAAGGGTTCCAGGATCCCAGCGGCAGAAATTCCTAAGGCAGAAATTTCTTACTTGGCTTCCAGTGGGGCAGCAACTGCATTATTATGGTGCTATAATTATAGTATTTAATTGAATGACTGGTTACTACAGTGTATGTCCAAACTGTTCATAATGTGTGGCAATGCATATATGTTCGGACCCATATAACAAGAAACTCTCAAATGCTTAACATCCCTACTGGTCAAGTTGCAAAAGTGACAAAAGTGTATAAATTATTGGATAAATTTAGTTGCCATAGTCAGCTTTTGAGTGTCAATTTTTGTTGCCTGGACTCTTAATATCTCCTAAGGGACACATGATGTCCACAAATAACTTTTTAATATACAAACACAACTTATTTCCTAAACAGCTAGCTTTCTTGAATTCTATTAATTTTGTGTTGCACTGAGATACAGGTATAATGACTTTTGTGTATTTAAAAACTTTTTCCCCACAATATATAAAGAAATGCTTATTAACAAGTTTAATATGTAGTGTGTGAGTGTTGTGGGGGATGGGTATTGTTGTATTATAAACAGACCAATATTTCGTCCTGGAGAGTAAGGCACAATAAAGATTAACTGTTACTATTACTTCTGTGACTGTTTCAAAGTGACTTCATGTGGCTGTCAAAAATTCAAGAAAGCTCATGTCATTTTTCACCATTCAATTAATATTCAGTGCTGTCAGTTGGCCAATCTTGCTTGAAGAAATCGACCCTGTGATGTTATAGTATTGTATAAAAATAATGTGATAATGTGTTTTTTACCCTTAGGCAGCAATAAGTCCTATGAAAATTCAAATTGCTGTGAGTGGTATACTTTGGGATTAATAAATACATGTTCATGTTTATTTGTATTTATAATTTCTTTAAAATGAATACGTTTTTTCCCTTTAATTTATAAGACTAATTTTACTTTTGTACCAGTCAGGCATGCTGTTCTGAATCATGCACTTCAAAGCTTTATGTATTTCAGTTTGTATTTTAAAATTGTGTACTAACACTGGGATTGTAATTCAGTTAATAGTTGTGTTGTTGTGGGTCTTTTCTCTGGCCGGAGTGCCATTTATACATGAGGATGCTAATTTTCGTAAAGGCTCATATGGTTTGTGCTTTAATGTAGTACATAACAAAGAAAGTAGAAGCCCAAATGCATAAACATCACTGGCTATTGAATGCGAGTGAGTTCCTCTAATAACTTCAGGAGCTATGTGCTTATGAAATTTTCTATATTTTTTTGTGGTCTCTAGAAGACAGCTTGTAGATTTTGCCCTTGGCTATTGTTGCAGATTTGCCAAAATCTATGATTACAGGGTGTAAACTGTTATGGGTTTCATTTATCATGACCTTGTCACCTTTTAAATCATTGCGCAGGTATTCCTTAGAGTGGATGTAGTATGAAGCATCTGCACATTGAAACATAATTCTACACCATTCCCTTTGGGGATCATTAACATTAACAGTAGCACATGGGATTTAAAAGTCACACAGTGACCCTCTATTCCATGGAGCTGGATTATAATAAGGTATGGCTTGGCTGCAGTGCAGCATCCAAACAACAGAGGCAAACCTGAAATGTAAGAAAAGCTTACAGTGATTACTCAAAGCCTGGACAAGAGATTGTCGTAAACAATGGATAGGAGTAAATAGTTCATTTAAAAAGAAAAGGCCTTCTAGCAGCTGCTCAATTGCAGCTTTAGTCCCTGAAGATTACCTGGGTGATCCATTTTTGCAAGAATAGATGCCTCATGCTTCTACCATTAGTTAAGTAACATCGACTGATTTGCTTCAAACTAAATGATGTAAAAAATAGCATAATTAAGTGATTTGTTAAAATTAACTCTGTAGAATGCATTTTGATCAATGTTTTTATTGTATCCCCCCTTTTTTTGAGGTCTGGCGAGAATATTTTAATACTGTGACTTAAAAAAAAACAAAATAAGTCTGGCAATTGTTTCTTTCATGCCATAAGCTTACCTTACTTCTTTTGGGCAGGTGTGTGTTGGGGAGGGAGGGAGGCAACAAGGGATGGGGGGAAGTGGGGTGTAAAGGAAGTATGCCAAAAAAAAAAAAAACATTGAGTGTAATTTTTTTAAAATTAAATATTGTTGAGTGATAAAGACTGATTTCTGTAGATGAAAAGCTTGCGAAGAGCACACCTGGGACAGTCTTTGAGAGACTGAAGCTGTGTCTCTTTTCATTTTTTCCAATAAAATACATGTAACGGCTTTCGTTCTTGCATCGATTCCAGTGTCCTTTAAATCTCTGATTTGGTGGCTGTAGGTTTCTTCAAGTTCTTTTACTAGTTTAGACTGGCCAGGGCACGTTTTTCCTTTTTTGTCATTTGGCGCATCTTATTTTTACGAGCGTTATTACGTCTTTTTCTGCGTAGTTCCTCGATTGTATTCCTTCTAAATTTCCTTTTGCGAGGTAACTGGCTGATGGCCGGTTTGCACAATCTGAACCTTGTTTTGCCGACCGTCAGCAAGTGAATCACTCGCACGATCTGCTACAGACTGGGGCAGTCCCGTAGCTTGACAAAACATTGATTCACTGGCATTTTCTTCGTATTCGGTCATGATATAGTTTTCATTTGAAATACGCGGGAATGTTTTGCATTTCGCGCCCTCTAGCTATGTCTATCCCACGTCTGTCCATAACAGGCAACTATGTCCAAATATGGTTAACATATTAGTTTCCAGTGCCGTTGTTAACATTACGTTCCGATGGAGGAAATCTGGAATCTACAGATTCAACACTCATTGAGAAGCATGCGCAAAGGGAGCGTGAATGTGCGGTTGCCATTGCCTGATTTCATACGGTGGAAGCTGGGCACTAATTATCGGTTTTGCCGAACGGAAGTGCACTTCAGTTTGTAGATGGCGACTTGTACGAAAAGTTGGCATTAGAATTGTGGCAGTTCTTTGTGTACGAATAACTACAGAACTAAAGGAATAATGTACTACACTTTTCCCCGTGATCCTGAGCTTCAATTTATATAGGAAGGTTCTTATAAACGAAAATATTAACTGGAGAAAACATGTTATATGCAGCGTTCACTGGAGCTGGGGAAAACGAGAGAACAAGAATCATTTGCCAGACACAATTTTCACGAAAGAATATGCTCCTAACTTGGAAAAAAGTACTCCATAAAACCGTCCAGAGAATTAAAAAGGAAAATGGACTGTACAAAAATGGTTCTTACATTAATTTTTGTACTTACATTTATGATTCATATTCCAGTCAGTGCGTAAACATTGCGATATAGACACGCAGGCACGGTTCCGGATGACCCTCGCAATTGCTTAAAGGTGTTGAAGAAATGCCAGAAGAAGTTTGATTGTCTCGTTAACGAGATGTTACTCATTAAACAATTACAACCGTGTTTAAATGTACAATCAGACTCAATTCGCGCTAAGGTCTTTGTCTAACTTATGCAAATTAATGACTCTGAACTCTTAGTTAATACTCTTGAAATCACATATTTATTTTAGTTTCCCTTGACAATGGTGCCAAGATGTCGCCGAAACGTCGGACTCTTTTATCGTTTGTTTTTGCCTGTATATGTTTTTCTAAATCACTGTTGATTAGGATTCATATTTGATTATTAAATGCATGATATGCTGGTAATTTACTTATTTGCTAAATTTCAGAGCCGTATTGTATTGCTATTAAAGCCCCGTTCAAACGGTCATGATAGTTGATGATAGTTGATGATAGTTTCAACTATCATTCACTATCATTGACTATCATGTTTGCGATCAAACGGTCCATGATAGTTCATGATAGTTGACGAAATCGCGCAATGTGCTGGCGTAGCTAACTGGTACCTAGTCTCCTACCGCGCGCGATTGTAAACAAATATGGCGAGGATTTGAATTTCGTGACGAAAATGGCTGTGTATCAGCCGAGAAGAGCAGCTATTGCCACAATTTTAGTGGCTGTAATGCAGGATGACATACGTGAAGAGTTGCTGGGCCGCCACAAACGAGGAAGGACGAAAGAGTGGATACGGAGGAGAGAAGAGAAAGGGATGTATCGATTAGTTGAGGAGTTGCGAGGGGAAGACACGGTAGCGTACAAGGAGATGATGAGGATGAATTATGAGACATTTAGCGAAATTTTGATGGCTATTGAGCCCGAGATTTCCAAAGAACAAGTAATAGGCGGACATAAGATCATTAAGCCAGCGGTGAGGCTGACCCTACCGCTCCGTTTCCTGGCCACCGGCGAGACATTTACATCGCTACATTTTCAGTTCAGAATGGGGAAGGCAACAATATCTTACATAATTCGCGAGGTTTGTGAGGCCATCTGGAAAATTCTCGGTCCAAAGTACATGTCAGTTCCCTCAACTGTGGAAAAGTGGTCCGAAATAGCGAATGCGTTCGAAAGTCGATGGCAATATCCGAATTGCCTTGGAGCAATCGACGGAAAACATATCAACATCCGTCCACCCACCGGAAGTGGATCGTACTATTACAACTACAAGCACACCCACTCGGTGGTGCTGATGGCTGTGGCAGGACCGAATTATGAGTGCCTGTATGCGGATGTTGGAACAAATGGCAGGATTGCGGATGGGGGAGTTTTTAATAAGTGTAGCCTGCTTCGTTGCCTTGAGGAAGGGACATTGGGCATACCAGGAGACAAGCCACTCCCCTTCGATGAGGAACCTCTTCCATTCGTCCTCTTGGGGGATGATGCTTTTGCACTTCGTCCATTTTTAATGAAGCCTTTTCCCCAGAGAAAACTTACCCTCGAGAAGAGGATCTATAATTATAGGTAGGCTTATGTTTTTTTTTTCTCTCTCTCTCTCTCTCTCTTTCTCTTTGGCTATTTTTTGTTTGTAGGTGAGCTACACACTGGAAAACCCACAACCTTGGTCACAAAGGTTGGAACATTTTGCTGTTCATGAGTTCTGCCCTTCTCCACCTCTCCACATATATAGAGGATATTACATAGTGGTGCAAAGATATGAATTTTATTTTCGAATGGTAAAAACAATATTTACAAACGAGCGCAGCAAAGGAGTAAAATATTGTTTTCAACATGAAAGTAAAATACTAAAATAAAATTCACATCTTCAAACCAGTGTAATTTTCTTTGTATTATATAGGCAAACTGACTGTTTGCACAAACAACCATGAAAAAGTGAGAAATGATATCCTCACGAGTGAAGATATGGAAAATACGCCACTGGGGTCCTGGATGAAGTTGCATATGAATTTTGCAAGTGGTGTATTTTCCAGTAAACACTTGTGTCTATATAATGAATAAGCAATGTGTAATTTCAGAAAATATCCATATTCCCCCCAAGGAAGGGATCTGTGTTGTGACACCCTCTCTCCTCTGGCTTTTCTCCATGATTTATATGGAGAAAACAAGGCAAATTAACCCCCTTTCCCATAGAAAATTCAAACCTTTCCATGGGGGGAGGTACAAATATTTTGTTCAACTACCCTATTTGAGAGTCAATTTGAAATTTCTCAATATCCGTATACCTTAAGGTGTCAAAATTCTTGCAAACCGCTGTGTAGATATAAAAAAAAGCCTCAATTTGACGCAAAAATATGCTCGGATATTTATCTGCAAACATTGTCTGTTCCAAGAAGTGAACAGTTTTCTGAGAGACAGCTCAAGGAAAACTGTGAGCTTTGAGGAATAGATCATATCCAAGGATGAAATAATATCTGAGCATATTTTTTAAGCCAAAGGGAGGCTATTGTGGTTATTATCCTTCAAATATTTTTTCACAACATGCGGATCTTTTGACAATTGTGGAATATCACTCAGATATTCCCCACTTTTAGCTGGGGCACATTCAGTCATGTGAAGCGATGAGACCAATAATTTTTGTGTGTGAGCGAAAATATCCAATGGATTATAAACATGAATATATGGGTCCCGCTAAATGAAAAACAACCTATACTTAATTTTATGAAAATTCTATTTTTTGTAGTCTGAGATATCAGTTCTAGAATTTTATGTAAACTGTGAGCTCATCGTTAAACCATTGTTGGTTAATTGGCATCCTGTAGATTCCGTCATCTGAATTTTCAAATTTAAATACCTCTATAGCCTTAGAATTTTTCTCGAAAGCATGAAATTCTATATAACGTCCCTTAATTATATTATGTGCTACACTCTAAAGAGAACAGATATCAATATTGGCCATTTATTCTGATTCTAGGCACAGTAGAGTTAGGCGGCTGTCAGAGAATCTCTTTGGTATATTTGCCAACCGTTGGAGGGTTTTCCTGACAACAATGATGCTTGCACCATCCTTTGTAGAGGTCATTACATTATCAGCACTAACACTTCACAATCTTCTCTGCTCTAAGAAGGCTTCTAGGCAGATTTACTGTCCGAAAGGTCTGACAGATGAAGAAGATGCTGAGACTGGAGAACTGATTCCCGGATCCTGGCGCAGTTCTGCGATGCAGATGTCATCTCTTCCCATACCATCTACTGGCCATAACTCTAGTAATAAGGCCAAGGCAGTGAGAGATGCTTTTACAGAATACTTCTGTAATGAAGCCAGTGTGCCATGGCAGTGGGAAAGGTGTTGAATAACATGTCCTTCTGTACCAGTCAGCTTAACCTGCGATCAGGCCCATTTTTAGCTTCGCCCATATGTTCTCTTATGTCGTCGCTCGCTAAAATTGGGCCTGACCAAAAGTCTCTCAAGAATTCCGGACGGTCGGCCAAATTTTGGCCGACCAAATTCGTGATCTGATTGGCTGTTGAAACGCCGGAAGTGAAAATGCCATCGTGATTGCGCGGAGCTCTCGCGAAGTCCTCGAGACTAATCCACTATAAGTGTACGAAAACAATTTGCTGCCTTTTGTTCTTACAATTAACGTGGACGGTGCAACTTGATTTTATTTGTATAAATGGAGATATGCCATCTGAAAACATCTCATAACTTGTCCAGAATCGGTTTTGAATCTCTGGAAAGAGTGAAATGAGTGATTCCGTTGTCGAGCTCTGTGGCCATGTGGTTGAAAGTACTTTGGCACAAACCTCCCTGATCCTCCCTGAACCTCCCTGAAAGCTAAATAGCTACTTCTTTCAAATGGCAATGAAAGCCGATACATATTGGTTTCCTGGATGAGACAAAGGACATATATATCAACAGGAGGAGATGCTGATAAAATCGCAAGTTACACGAATGCATGTTTTGAATATCTGTGTATATGTGCTTTATTTACTTACTGTACATGACACGGTTTGTTTGCACAATTTGGAGTCAAGATTGCTTCATAATATTTCCAGTTGATTTAACTTAAAACTCGCACTCCAGAAACTAAAATAGCATGTTTCCAGAGAGACCAATTGTACAAAAATGAAAGAAACTTTGCGAGTCCACCTTACCGTTCGTACTCCATCAAAAAATTTTACTGCACGCAATTCTGCAACTGAAGATATTAGCCGAAAAATTACCAAAGAAACCTTCATGGGCAAACACGTTAAAGGAATAATGTATTTCTCTTTTTTTTCTTTAAAAATCTATCACCAAACCGTCCAACGACAAAATGCTAGGTCATCTCAATTACAAATTAAAATGTCAAGCTTAAAAGACTGCATATTCAGTGCCGTTCGGAGGAAGAATTACACCGGCCTTTGCCGCAATATAGTCGTCGAAAACATTCCCCATGCTTTAAATGTGTTTTTCTCAAAATAAAGCCAACGGTTACTTTCGAATTCCTTTATAATATTCCTCCCACGGTAATTAACTCTGGTCAAAACAAAATAGCGTGAATCTGCCGTCCACGCGTGTATTGGTGTAATGGGAGTAAATTTGATTGGCCGATGAAGGACATGTCAATCAATCAAAAAAAGTGGGCGGAAGGAATTTCCAAGAGGAATTTGGTCAGGCTCTATTTTTCGTTTCGCCAACTCCACATTACGTACCACGCGAAACTAAAATAGAGCCTGATCGCAGGTTACAGTCAGCTGGAATTGCACTTTTATGGATCTTAAGTTACACATAAGTACATGAAATTTCAAAAGGAGTATGAGATCCATAGTTGAGGCCCTGGATGAGAAGTTAGCAAATGAATGCTTTATTATAAATTTTCTTCTTTAATTTTCTACTCTTTGCTATTTACATAATGATAGCCATTTTGTTCAATAATTTTATTTAAAAAAGAAAAATTTATAAGAGTTTTGATTCAACTCATTTAAATTACATCCAAACCTTTGGAAATGTTCAAGACCCTTTGTTTAAGTACCAATATCATGAGATTTTGCAAATGTAAATTTTGAAAATTGAACTGCCAGGTTTAATGTTATAAATATTATAGATTATTTGAAATCTATTTGACACAACCAGCAAATAATATATATGTTGGGCATATATACATTCAGATTCCAAGGTTCTTATAAATATAGCAATATGGAGAGAAAATATTTTTTGTAAAACTATAAAATAATATTGCTCCTTAACTGAATTGTACATAATGAAATTATTACTCCTTAACTTAATTGTACATAAATTTAAATAAACAAGCATAGGTACATAACATGTACAGTGGTACAAAGTCGAGCAAAAACTATTTTGGGTGAGTGCATTCGGGAGTCACTCGCCCAAATGGCGAGTGCTCTCAAAATTAAGTTTCCAGCACTGCTACTCCTCAATATAAGAGGGACGCCTGGTATCCATCTGATGCACTCAAGGAAGGGTAGCCAGACTGTCCATGTGATACACTGACTGTGGGGAAAGTAGACTGAGGTGCGTAATTAAAGGATGTGGCCATATTCTCCATCTCCAGATCAAACAGGATGTCTGTTATCCTCTTCTCTGCTATGATCCTTTGCCTCCTATCAAGTGCTTTCAGTTTTTCAGCAACAAAGTTGCCAAATATTTCCTCAGCGATGGGTGGTGGAGCATTTGGAGGTTTATTCTCTTTAAGAACATTAATGCACTCTTTCATCAATTCTTCTTTTACCAATAAGTGGTTGTTTAATTTGGTTTGTGGTGGCTTCCTTGGTTTAACAGCTTGAGGAGAAGTGTCTTCATTGTCACTGGCAATCACTAAACTAGGTTTATCAGGGCTCTGAGCAGCAAGGGTGTCACGACTCTTTCTGGGATTCATGCAAGGTACAAGAAACTGGAGCTGCTTCCAGTACCTCCACGTGGGTTGGAATAACTCATCGGTACTTTGGCCAGATTTTACATTCTTTATTTTGTTGATATTTTGTCCCAGAACTTGTCTCAACTTTGTAAGCTGGTTGCTTATGTCCTTCCAGGATCTGTTAAATGTTTCCTAAAGAAAAAAATCGTGTCTTTGCTTAGGAGTATTACTGGGGTTGAGGCCCGGGGTTGAGGAGGGCAGTAATCCCCATGGGGGTTTTCCTGGGTAAAAATGGTAGGGATGATAAAAATTACCTTAAAATACTGACCCATAACATTTTTCCCATCCTACATAGTACCCCTTGGTACAAAATAAAGCTGACAAATATCAATTGGTAATCAACATTTTAAAATACACTGCCATTTTTTTATCCATCAAACGTACTGTAAAATTCCCAAAAAAAATTCTTTGGATGGGCTTATTATAGGGGGTACACTTGTATTTGGAAATTTACTGGGCTTATAATTGGAGCAAAATTTGTGTTGGCAATTTCTCAATGTGCAGTTGACAATATTGGGGTGTTCACTAGAAATTTATGAACATGTAATCCCTCTGAACATTCCTGATGAAACCGGCTGTCACTGCTTTGAAACTCGATGTATTAAACCATAGGTTTTCCAAGTAAGAGGCTTAAGGGTTAAAAAAGTCTTGAAGCTAAGCAGTTAGGCAAATAAATAAAACATTTGGCCATGAACATGATGCAATTCACTTTGACTTACCTCCAGTTCTTTCTTCGCTTTTCCAGTTACATCCCGATTGTGGTAGTCATCGCAAAAAATGTTCCACAAACATGGCCGTGCCTCGTACTCATCTATTAGGTTGCATATCAAACTGCTACTCCACTTCTCGTTGTCTGGTTTTTTAGCTTTTTTAGCTTTTCTCACTTTCTCGCTTTCAGCGTCACTGTCGTCCGAATATTCGTCCAAATTATTGTTTTGTTGTTCCTCACAGGACGATGGCAAACTTGCGGTAGCCGCCATATTGCATTGAGCCCGCCTTGGTTACCCCCGCGGACCGAAAAACTATCATGCACTATCATCCGCTCGGTCAAACGGAAAAAACTATCATGAACTATCATGTCGAATTTGAACATGTCCAAACTGCATGATAGTTGATGATAGTTGATGATAGTGAATGATAGTTCGTGTTCAAACGTGCGTGATAGTTGAAACTATCATCAACTATCATCAACTATCATGACCGTTTGAACGGGCCTTAACAGTGTAGAATAAACTGACTTACCAGACAGTTTCTGAAAGTCCTCTTAAGCTTTTCTTCATAGTAGTTTCCTCTTTTAAAGTTTCTGTGTTGCTTTGCATGGTTTACATTTACATTACTTTCATCAACGTTGTTTAGAAATTGTGTAAAACCATGACGAATCAAACTCTTTGTTTCCCTGAAAACCCAGGGGTGATGGTAGCCTTACTTGCTGTTATTACCAGTCCTCAGGTTAAGCCATGGCAATCAGAAGTGCTTTGTTGAACATCAATGTATCTTCCAATTGTAGATCATTGTAGTTAGTCTGACTCATCTTAACAACTCTTGAGTTTTATCTGCACAAAATATTTGCTCTTGTTGTTGTTGTTGTTGTTGTTGCTCTTGACATTCTGAAGTAGGCTGCCCCAGTTTGAAATTCTCTTGGTTGAAGTTGTTAGAATGATTGGCTATCAATGAGGAGTGCCATGTATCCTCAACCTCAGAAGGTGTTTTGGAGTTTTGTTCTAGGTTAGCTGGGGAATTTAGTTTTGAAGTCATGTTCGTTTTGTTCTCTGTTCAGCATTTTTGTAGGACAAATGGTAATACAATCCTGAGTGACTTTTTTTAAAATTTCTCTAGAGTTTTAAGAAATAATTATTCAGCTTTGATAAATTGATTCTGCATTTAGACAGGCCATCTACTACTTGAGAGCTCATGGATGAAATATCTCGTTTCAGTCAGTCACTGTTTTCATCACTTACATCTCAAACTACAACTTTTTTCCTTTGATTCACCTGTCTTGCTGATTTTGCATTTCTAAAATATTTGCTGATATGAGCAGCAGCCTTCAAGTTAACTTTTGTCTCTTTCCTTTTCTTTAAATTTGATCGATGCCACTTTTGAGCGGCTTCTGTGTACAGGTTAAAGACAAAAGCAGCCTTTTATGTGTTATGAAGTGTTCCAACTGTAAAAGTACAACATGACAACAGAGACCACACTTTCCGACAGCACATTTGCAAAAACCTCTCTTAGTCCTGAACATTGTCGATGAACAAGACAGTAGCAGTTCGTATGACTTCAGAACAAAAATTCTTTAATATGCTTGACTTGATAAATAACTAACTACCATCTTTGAAAACCTTGTTGGTTTTCATTCGATTTTCGTCTTGAAGAAAACATTCGATGAGCTTTGCGCAATTGTCCTATCATTCCCTATCGTCTATTAGACTGATTTCTCCTGATAACGTCTATTGAAATCTTAGGAAAGAGGGAAGTATTGCATTTCCATCCAGCTGTTGGTAGTGGGATCTCCTATCTCGAAAGGGCTGTCGCCTTAAAGCTTTTCTTGACAGAGATTGTCGAGCAAAGCCGGGTCATCTTTAAATGGTAATAATTTTTGAAACAATCAGTTCACTTGTAGTCCCGGAGACTATTACCAAGTTCTCCCAAGTTTTGTGTGTTGAGCGATTTAAAACAATCCTCTTTTTTAATGCTGCAAAAACCATGTTGGGCGAGTCTTCTCTCATACTTCCGCCATCTTTTTTCACTTCCGTCCGGCAAAACTGATAACTAGTGCCAGGCCCCCACCGTATGAAATCAGGCAATGACATTTTTCAGAGTGTTGGCATCTAAAAGCGACGTTCAGGATTTTGCTTCTTTACGAGGTTAAAAATCTACCTGGCCAAAGTGGAGGTGCATTTTACTATTTTTGCGAACGTTCGTAATGTATTTTGGGAAGACTTCAGAAGCATGGTAAAAAAAGTAAAGTGGTGCATTTATATAGCGCCCTTATCACTAACGTCTCAAAGGCGCTTTACAATGATCAATTTACCCCCAGCGGACTGGAAGCATATACAGGCGCAAATAGCAGCCGCTTCTAAGCAGTCCATGCATGCTGGTACTCATTTTACCGACCTCGGAAGGATGGAAAGTTGAGTGAACTTTACGGGAAAGAAGGTCGCCAAATATTCCAGTCTCGGCAGAACCGGGAATGGAACCCGGTACCTAAGGGTTGGAGGGCAGAGATCTTACCACTGCGCCAACCCCTCTGCAATGGTAAGCGTAAGTCTTGAGCATACCTTTATTTAACATATTTTCTGAAGTATTATAGCCAGGTCAGTTGGCCTGTTAGCGTGCTTCCAAAGGGGTTACATATTTAAAATGTTTGAGGGACAATCATTTGAAAGGGGGACGATTTTTAAACGAGACAGCTAATATCTTACGTAAGGATTTAAAACTGGTGAAACTTTACAATCGCTTAATAGCTTTACATTGGACTTCCGTACCAATGTACATGTAAAAGCTTGTATTAAAGTAATAAATGTTCACACGTTGTAAATAGTTTTAGTTATAATGGTCACGAGTCTGACTTACCTTGACTGTTTCTTTGATTTCTCTGTTTGTTCTAGGTGTTGGAACAGTGATCTCCCCTCCATGCATTTCATTTAGCCTTCGTCTTGGCTTTGCTGGCCTTTTGCGGAACTGCTGATAGCGCTGCAGGTTCACCACCTGTTCTATCAGGTACTCGAAGATTGCAAGGTAGTTCTTTCACTTCTCACCAGGGTCAGTTTCAATCGAACTGCTTCCAACTTTATGCAAGCTCTCTTTTACAGCAACTCTTGCAAATCCACAATTAAACACAACCGACATGACTGATCCACACGACTGCATTGACGCTATAATTCGTTTTACTGCAAATGTTGTTAACGATCGCGAAGTATTTCGTGAAGAGTTTCTGGAGATATCGTTGTGCGTATGCCGCGCTATTTTTCGACTTTGGCGCAAAAATGTTACACATGTAATTTATTCTTGTTATATGATACGATTTTAGGGTAGAATAACAGATGTCGTTATTTGTTAAGCCTTTTTATCGAAGCAAAGAGAAGGGAAGCTGGTATTATAACAAATCTTAGTTTTATTACTTTGAAGTTGATCTGTCGGTCAACTAAACGTATAAAATTAACGTAAGAAAAACCAAAAAAGGGAAAAATTCCATCATAATCATACCAAGTTTCCCGTCTTCAATCTTAATATGAGCTGGTTGGGATTTGGTAATGTTTAAGCCTTCAAATTACCTCTTTCGAGTTCTTGAAGTCTGCTTTCTGTCCTCCATATTGGAACTTTGCGCCCACGCTACATAAACGTTTACTGAAATTCCCATTGGCTTACTCTGAGCCATGACAACAGTGGCGTTCTTTCATGAACCACGCACTCGCGTGTGAAGATGGCGGACAAGCGACTCCACACGCAGTTGCGAGTTTCCGAAATTCCCTCCGCTTTCCTTGTGTAAATTGCAACATTTTTCAACTAAATGCAAACTTATAATGTTGATTTTCTTCACCACGGTTGGAACCACGAGTGCAACTATTTGTGCTAAAAAGTTTAAGAGAATGGCGTTGTTATTGCAAACCAAAACTCGATCGTATCCACCTCGGACAGGGATAAATTTTGGCTGGGATTCCAAGCGTAAAACTAATAAATGGTATCTCATCTATTCATAGCCACTGTTGCTTTCCGACTTTCTGTTTGTTTAGTGGTGGGAATTTGCTTCAGA
>NC_090894.1:18992174-19004674 GCF_036669925.1 Montipora capricornis | reverse complement strand
ATACAAGCATGATGGAAATGTGTAATTGGCCCGAGGGAAGGACTTGATACAACACAAGTTTCGTTGACAACGGGCAACGGGGGTAGGACAACTTTAAAATCAGAGTCCTGGGCAGGAATCAGGATGCGAGAGCGAGTGACGCCACGTTATTTTGAGACAGTCAACTAATCGAGGAAAATGTTCCATAAAACTTCGAAAACTCATTTTATGGACAACTAGATAAATAAAGTCCATTCAGTTACTATTTTCTACGTTATCCTGGATGATTTGATGGTTTTTTGGGACCCTTCGATTTCCTCTTCAGATCACACGTGTCGTCAAATACGATATAAATAGTCTATTTGCAACGAGGTTATGCGCATGCCTTGCGCATGCAGCAAATGGGATTCCTAACGGACCAATGAGACAAAAGTCTCCATTGCTAATCATATTGCGAAAAGCAATGGAGACTTTTGTCTGATTGGTCCGTTAGGACCCATTTCATGCATGCGCATAATCTCGTTGCAAGCCAGATGGCTGCCAGAGAGGAAGAGGTCATCGAGCTTTCTCGGCAAAGGAAAAGAATCGATCGTTTGTTCTTTTTTTTCTGGAAGATTCTAACTTTTAGCTGGTAGCCGCGTTTGCAAAGGCGGGAAATGATGAGGGGTTGCAAAACTTTTCTCCACCATGCGAAGGACTTTTTAGTGATGAAATGGTATATGAAATGAATCATATCAACTGCGGATAAGAAATCAATTGAAGCTAATATGATCTTCGCAGTTACGAACGCCATTTTTACAATTGCGTAGAGAAGCCTGAAAAATTCAGGTCTTCAACGGGGTTTGAACCCGTGACCTCGCGATTCCGGTGCGGCGCTCTAATCAACTGAGCTATGAAGCCACTGACGTTGGGGGCTGGTCACTTGTGGGTTCTAATGGTCCCGTGAGGAATGAATCAATGATGAAATGATATATGAAATGAATCATATGAACGTCAGTGGCTTCACCTCTTAGTGTTCAAAGAACTACAGTTTCCTTATTAAAACTGTATGTGCATACTTTCCATGAAGTATTCTCTATTTATCAAATTCACAAAAGTTATACTTCTTAGTTAAAAATACTTATAAAAATATCCCATAACTCACATTTAAGAACCTGATAAATTTTGCTTGGCTAAACAGGTTCTTATATTTTGGGGTATAAAAATGGGAAATTTCTGTCAGCAGGTTCTTAAAACACTAGGTTCTTACATGCGGGTTTTTACTTACCCTGCGAACGCAGACGTATTTCCGGCGGTAGTTTCTCTCCCGCGAGAGAAACGACCGCCGGAAATACGTTTGCGTTCGCAGGCGAAGGTTGTGATTGCCCAATCAAGCATTAGTGTCTGTCCAGTTTCAATACTGAAAAGATTACTTAATAACCCCCGCTCTAACGAATTTATGTTTAGAAGTCTAGTCCAAACTAAATCATGAGCTCCTTCCAAAATTATAAACCGATTTCGTACACAACGTAGTGTAGTAGAGCTGAAATATGTAAAAGCCGGACTTTGCATGAATATGAATTAGCTGGAAATGAAATATATCTGCGGCATGAGAGCAGTGGGGACTGGGCATGTTCAGTGCATCATGGGACACGATGACAGCCATACAAGAGAGTTTTGTCACATGGGAGATCATTCTTGGCCAACGCCAATACTATGAACGTTTTTTATTTCTTATTTTATGTTTTCTTTTTCTACCGCAGTTTAAATAGTAGTTCACGCTTTCGTTTCAATTCTGTCTTAGCAGCGTGGCCTTCGTAGGATTGGCATTCAGAGCTGAAGTCATGGATCCTACCCAGGTTTCCTGCCTTATTTTCCCCCAACGGGGTTTTTTCCGGCAGGTTTTTCCTGGCCTCCGTTCTGGCAGCAGCTGTTTCTGTAAGCTGCCGCTTAGCTCTGTAATTTTTAGGTAGGGTTAGGGTTATTTATCGAAGTTATCGTAGTGTAATCACGTGTGATCACGACTGCACAGCGCTCAGCCGAAACTGCCCAAACAAACCTAATGGCTATCTATTCACGTTGTGTACTGCATAGTGGACCTGAAATCTAGTACATTTGTAATCTCAGATCATTAAAGTGCGCTCGGCAATCGCTTTGGAAGCAAAGCAGATGGGTAGAGAAAGAAATAATCTGTTTTTTTTTTTGTGTTTGGTCTATCGACCACTTATTTCTTGTTCTGAAAGGTTTTTACAATTGGTGGTTTTTGTAGTCAATCCTAGGGTTTACAAATTGTTTCTAAACAAAGTCAAAATCCAATAGGTGTCAACACAAACAAATTAAAAAGAAAAATCGCGACCAACACTAATAACATCAGAGACAAACAGTTTCAGCTACATAACTCTTAAGTAGCAAGCAGCTTGGTGAACATTCAACGGGGCTGGATAATCTGCGAGCCATGCGAATTTCGCATTTAAGTCTAAGCACTTATTTCAAATAGCGCTGATAAACAGTTATTAAGTCTAAGCACCCATTTTAAAATGGTTAGCTTTCAATAACTGTGTGACTCGCATGTTGACTCGAATGGCTCGCCATGTTGGCTCGCAAATTGTCCTCACTCACATTCAACAACCCCATAACGAAGTTTCAAACTGTGAGGCTAAAAGAACATTGTTATCAACAGAATAGAGACATTTAGAAACTGAGAAGAAATACCGAAATGCTCGAAAATAAGAAAACTTTGCTGTGATCGAAAATTATTAATTGACGAGATGCCAATTAACGCACTACACGTCATTGTTAATTTAATGTTATATAAGTATGTGTAATCAAATGGCGACGAGTGAAATTAGGAAATAATTTCACGCGCGTTTTGTCAAAATTCTGATAATTTCCCGAGCCTTCAGGCTCGGGAAATTATCAGAATTTTCACTCGTCGCCATTTGATTACACATACTAATCACACAAGTTACTGCACTTAGTCCAACGGCGCGTAAGCGACTGAACTTAGGGAGGTTTTTTAAAATGAGGTACAAGATATGTAGGTATACGATGGCTTTTTTAAAATTGATATATTTATTTATTAATAAGATGCAAGTACTGAGTTAATGTATCAGGTTTGTGCCAATCAGGGTCAGAAAAATGTCTATTTTCACATCGGGTTTTGCGGGAAAGTAAACAATATATGACTTAATCGACTCACTCAATGATTAAGATTATTTGTATTGGAATTTTGATGTAGCATGCACATTTAAATAATATGGAAATACCTGGAACAAAACGTTTTATTCCTAAAGGGTTTGAATTGGGTACATCATTGACTCAGCGTTAGCCGATTATACTAGGCCTATTTATTTCGTGGACTCAAAGCAATACATACATCCATTTTACAAAATGGAAGTTACACTCCTGAACTGTAATAAAAAATCAGTGAATTCAACATTGTGGAGGAAGGATCACACCTAAAACTTAATTTGGCAAGGATTGTGTTCCACTAGCAATTTTGAGAGGCGTTCACAGACAAGAACATTGAAGTTTGATCAAAAATAAGGCACAAACAGCAGTTATAAACATATTAAACTTGTTCATTTTGATTATGACTTGACGTTCCGTATGTGCTCTACATACATTTTCAAAAGTAACCGTTGAAATTTAAAACAGCTATTTACTGGGTTGCCTATGGCAAACCCAGTCGAGGTCTGCGTTTTGTTTGTTTGTTTTCTTTTTTTTCTTTTTTTTCTTTTTTTTAGTTTTTTTTTTCCGTGTCGGTAAAAGTCTTGCCTGTCACTCCCCTGGTAAGTGGTGTCTTTTTGCATAGAGCCTTCTGCGCGTTTTTTCTTAGGATCGAGAGGGTAGTGGAACTGCGTAGATTTCTCTGGTGGACACAGTAGAATCATTAACTTAGCCTGCAATGGCGTCGAAAGTCATGTAACACGAAGGGCGTTTTACTGGATCCTTAAACAAAATATACCCTTATGGAGCTCAATAATGGAAAGTCAGTTGGATAAACTAGGCAGGAATCCCAAAAGCGACGAGTGCTAGACTTCGACAACAATCTATCGCCCGTCGAGACGAAATCAAAGTGAGCTGTATTTACCTGAAGTACAAATTACATGGTAATTTGACACGATTGAGTTTCTTGTCTTCACGCACGCAATGAAATAGGAAGAGGTTTTCGCCTCTAAGAGCAAATATGTTGTTTGTTTCAATAAATTTTTCGCTGGAAAAGGATTCTTTGGTATTTTCTGCCTTTGTTAATTATAATATCATGTTGAGTATTGAATTTTCGAGCTTAAGGTTGAAATGTGATATGGGAGAAGTTTTTTTAGTATTGCTCTGTAAGCAGGAAGGGTTCACAGGCCTGTTGGAAGCGTGCTTGAGTTTCAACAAAATGAGCCCCAAAATCAGTGAAGAATTGTGACGCAGTTGAATAATAAAGTAGCTGCTATTTCCAAAATGATGGAATTACCTGGTGATAAATAACGTCGTACGCGTCTTGGAGAGTAAATTTTGACTTTGCATAAACAAGACTTGGGCGATTGTGATCTTTGTTTTGACTTCGCTCATTTCATTGTCAAACTTTATAACACTTGACAGAAAAAGAAACTTACAAAAACCCGGTATCTTGCCATCATTTGACACAGATACTTCACTGTTTGGCGAGTAAACATGCCGCGGTAACTTCATCACGGCGCCCGCTGAATTCCGGCGATGTCACTTTCGATTTTGCGATTTATTTGTGCAGCCAAAACGTACAATAACAAAATTGAACGTTGCAAAAATCCCCCAAAATGTTTGTCGCTGATCGTAACTTTTTATATTCTATATTCACGGTTCAAAATAAATATTGTTTTCATGTCGTAAATATGTTATTCTCGAGCGATCGTCCTGGAAACTTCCTTCTGCTCGTTCTAAAAACTGTGTATCAATATTTATTTACTTTTGCATCAATATTTGTTTTTGCATAAAGCAAGCTAACAAAATCTGTACCTTGCTGAGTTCGCATTTGTTAGCGTTAATAGTATTTTCGGTCCGATGCTTCTGTTTTATGAGGGGTATATTATTTTGGTCTCCCATCCAAACACTAACCCCGCCCAACATGGAGTAACTTTAGTGAACTTCGGTATTACAAAGCTTTCAGATGCTCAGAGAGCACGCTTAAACTTGTGGTCAAAAGAAGTTTATCAACATGTCAGCCCAGAAGCCAGTGTTTCTCACTTCCGATTTTTTTTCTTCAATCTTTCTGGGTTCAGTACTTTGCTAGTAACCACATGTCTTCTCAGACTATTTACCCAAGACTTCTACCATGGCACTACAATGATAGACAATACCAAAACAATATCGTGCACTGTTAGAGCTACATATTACGCAAGGACAGGTCTGTTTCGTCGTACGAACGTGTGAGGACCTGTGAGCCAAAGGGCCTTGTCTGGTATGACTTCTTAATGACCGCCCAACTTGAAAAAAAATTGTCTGGAACGGTGCACGTACCACAGGCAACCCAGTGTACCCTCACAGAGGGTCTAGTTATATATAACAAAGCGGATGAGGGGACTGGAACCTAGATTAAGCAAATACTTAACAGTAAAATATATAATAATAATAATTATAATAATAATAAAAACAGAAAAGATTAATAAAGCATCAGCTTTTCACTTCCGACATTGACGTTGAAAGCTGGCTCAAGTTCTTGAATAAAGAAGGTCTCTTTTATTTTACAATGATAGTCTGTTTTGCCCTTCGCTAAAATATCAAAATGATCCCACTTGATGTTATGTCCAGTGGCCTTGACGTGGTCAGCAATGGCTGAAGTATTGTCATTTTTAGCTAGGGCCTTAAAATGTTCGGTTTTTCTATCGTGAAGCCGCCGTTTAGTTTTACCGATGTAAAAACCATTACAATCCCAACAATTTGCTCTGTAAATAACTCTGGATTGTTGTGAACGATTAATACGGTCCTTGTAAGGAAAGAAAGATTTTATACATCGAGTGCTCTGAAAAACAATCTTAAGGTTAACACAAGAGTAGAATTTGTACACACAAGATTTCAGGCGTTTAGCAACTTGGTTGCTTTGCAAACCTAATTAAGGAAATAGGATAACAATATCTTTCTTAGGAACTGTAAACACTGGATTGCTATGCTGATGTTGTCTGTTTTTGTTCAAAACATCGTTGATATGATAGTTGATTATGCCTTGTGGGTAGCCGTTCTGAAGAAGGAGTTTTCGAAGATCATTGAGGGCAGATTGTAGCAAGGAGCCAGATGAACAAAGACGGTAGTAGCGATAAGTGAGGGAGCGGATGAGGTTTATTTTGTACTTTCGTGGAGTGAAGGAATCCCGTTTCGTGTAGAGACCTGTGAAAGTTTTCTTTCGGTAGACGGATGTCGTGAAAGCGTTGTTTTGATTACGTGTGACAAGAATGTGTCTTATTTTTGATCAAGAACATTGATTAGTGACCATTACCAAATTGTTTAAAATTCACTACCCCCTGTTTATATGCAGACGATACTCAAATCTTTACCTCTAGTTTTGATATTGGCGCACTTGCCAATAATATATATTCTGATTTAAAAAATCTAAGCAACTGGCTCACTGTTAATAAGCTCTAATTCCACCCTCTCAAAACTAAGTTAATGGTTGTTGGGTCAACATATAATTTGAACACTAAATCTGGAGATTTACCTAATGTAATCTCCATTGATAATAATTTGGTTTCACGCGTAACCTCTAACAAATGTTTGGAAGTTCTACTAGATGAAAACAAAAATTTGGTTTTATCAACGGAGTTGATAATGTAAATTGGCCACCGTACAGAGATTCTAAAAGCTGACGTTTCGAGCGTTAGCCCTTCGTCAGAGCGAATCGCGATTCGATTCGCTCTGACAAAGGGCTAACGCTCGAAACGTCAGCTTTTAGAATCTCTGTACGGTGGCCAATTTACATTATCAACTCCGTTGATAAAACCAAATTTTTGTATACTACTTCCCCACCGACGCAGCACCACAGTTTCTTTAGAAACTAACCCTTCATCCTACTAGATGAAAAGCTTACCTTTGAAACTTATTGAGTATAGGTAAAAAGGCATGTGCTGGCATCGGTGCTTTGAGAAGAATTAAGCCTTTTGTCCCCTGCACCCTCGTAACTTTATACAGATCACTCATTCAACCTCATTTTGATTACTGCTCACCCCTGTGGGATACATTTGGTAAGCAACTGAAAGATAAATTACAAAAAATTCAAAATCGTGCGGGAAGGGTTATTACAGGCTCTTCATATGATGTTATGTCCACAGATGTGGTGAATAACCTGAAATGGAAAACCCTTGAAACCAGGCGCTTCCATACAAAGGCTACCCTTATGTATAAAATCCTCAATGAGTTATCTGCCCCCCAACTGAGTAACTCCTTTGTAAAGCTGAATGATACTAACATAACTTACAATCGAGTGGACGTTTGCCTAAGCAAAATGTTTGCAGCCCGGAGAAGGGACTCGCATATTTCGTTTCTCAAAAGTCCCGAAACTTTACGGGCCGTTTTCGGGTGTCACAATTCCCTTTGTATCTCAAGAACGGAGAGAATTTAATACCTCAAACTTCACAGTTATTTTTCTTTTTGTTGCCTTGAAAACATGTTAAAAGATCGGCTTTCCAAAACAAGCGGTTGGCAATTTCACAAATGGCTTTTTGGGACTTTCGAGAAACGGGCCCCTGGAATTCTCGTCGTCTCGCTAGCTTAGGGGTGTAAATTTCGGATTTTGGTCTCACTTAGGGTGTTCATGGCAAAACGCCATCATATGTAGCCCATATGTAGCCGTCAAGGTCGTGTTCAGGGTTGCACGAGAAGAAATTTAAAAATGACTATTTAATGTGTTTTAAATATGGTCTCATTTAGGGGTCAAAAAAAGCCTGGGCCACGCCCAGATTGGTCTCCCTTAGGAGTTTAATTCAAAAGATTCGATAAGCATATATACACATGCAAAGTCCCCTTCTCTCCGGGATTTGCAGTCTTTTTATTTAAAATGCCTAAGAGATCAGACAACTTTTACTTCCCCACTTTTTAGCTTCTTAGGCCCGGTTCAGACGCCGTACTTTACATGATCTGAATCGAATTCATTGAATTCAGTTCAAGTGAAATACGGCGTGAGAATCAATTCAGAACAACCGGTCTAATTCGCAATTTTCCCGCCTGGCTTAGCCGGGAATTACGGCTGTGAAACATGAAGTGGCTTTGATCCAGACGCCGTACTTCACATGAGCCCAATCAAATGCAGAAATTATTACAACTTTGCAAGTTCCTTCAATCATAGTATGCTTCTGTGAATTAATATAGGCGCTATTAAGTTCGGCATCTGAATCAGTTCAGCCGGGATTAATTAATTTGGGTCCGGTCAGTGTAAAATGCAGACTGCAGACCAGGGGTAAAATGCAGACTGAGATTATAATGTAACTGTTGAAATGGACAAAAGTGAAAAACGCACGTGCAGGGCGTGCAAAGCTATTGTTTTTGCCCACTAAATATGCAAATTTGTGACGTTCTCGTTGCCGTCGCCGTTGTCGTTGCCTAAGTTCCCTAATGTTTTGCAGACGACAGCAAAGAAATGGACAATAAGTAAAAACGCACGTGCAGGGCGTGCAAAGCTATTGTTTTTGCCCTCTGAATATGCAAATATGTGACGTTATCGTTGCCGTCGCCGTTGTCGTTGTTTCACTCTCCCTAATAATAATAATAATGATAATAATAATAATAATAATAATAATAATAATAATAATAATAATAATAATAATAACAATGATCTTTTAGTATCACCCAACTAGAGGACTAATGCAAATCCTGCATTTTGATTGGCTACGCTACTAGATGACTATTAGTAATAGTCCTCGAGTATCGAAAAGCGTAACGCTTTCTTTCGTTTTATCCCGGCCAAATAAATATTTCTTCACCTTGCATTCGCGAACTTTGTTATTGCCTTTTCTGTCCAACTAATTGGGTGATACTAAAATAATTAGACCCTTCGCCCTCAAGGGCCACGGGTCAATAGCCCATTCGGCTTCGCCTCATGGGCTACGGGTCAAATTGTTAATTATTAGCTCAAGAAGAATAATAGCAGCGGAAGTCGCAGTTCAAGCATTTGCTATTTCATTTTATTGTATAAATACTGATGAAATTGTATGTTTTTCCTTTTTGCTAAAAGATTTATCTTCACTGCACGAATTTGTATGTGTCGTATTGGTAACTAACACAATTAGCCAATAAAAAGCGACCTTCCCCTTCATTTTAAGATATTGAACAAAACAAACGACCAAACCTCCTGAGTATTATCACATGATCTGTATTGGTTTGTTTTCGTAACTTTTATATCTTCTTTCACGTTGCACAACACGCATGTTTTAACGGTTTGGTGAGCACTATTTTCCTACCCTGGGACCTGGGTGGCAAAGGAACTTTTTTTTTTCAAAGGTCCGAGAGAGTGCTACGCGAGTTGGAGGCCATGACCGAGAATCCTTGAGGTGAACAGATTTTCGAAGAGCGCTCAACTGTTATTGGAGCAGTGTATATACTTGTTGATCAGTTCAGGAATTCAGGAGTGATTCATCTATTTATCAGTCCTCCGGTCATTGCTTCCAACTCACGTGCGTAGGACTCTCTCGGATCTTTGAAAAAAAAATTCATCTGGCACCCAAGGTACTATTTCGCCATTTCGGAAATGAATAAAAAAAAAAGTTTTTAATCTGAACATTTCATCAGTATCTATATAATAAACGGAACATCACATAGCCGCTTGGGGATACGACTTTTATCTTCTGGTGCTGATGCATACTTCCTGTGCTGATTTAACTATCGGAAAAACGCAGCGAAATGAGGTTATCCTTGTATTTGTTTTTATGCGATTATTTCGTGGTAACTAGTAACAAGCTAACATCGTTTATCTTGAGAACAAATTATGTGTTTTGTCAATCTTCTAAACTTTAACATTTATGGAATATAGAAAGTTCCGGTCACACCTATTCATTTCCGGTTGTTTTTTTCAAGTGGGCATTGTAAACATCTTCCGTTAATGCCCGTTGCGGTAAATATTTAAATTTTTACCACTTTTGAATCGGAGGCCAACAGAGGTATCACTTTTCGAAAATAATATTGTTTTCGAGGGGTAGGGGAATGAATACCCGGTTAATTTTTTTGTTAATATTTAAACGTACAATTACATCGTAAGACGCTCAACTTCTTTACACGAATACCGAGAAATTATACCATTTATCATGTTTATTATGGCAATTCGAAAAAAGCCAAAGGTAGATAACTTATTTTCTTTCGCCACCTTTCTAATTAGCGTATTTTATTTTTTCGCAATGTTTGCATTTCGTTCATTTTCACTTGCTATGAATGGTCTTTTGTTATTTAAACCAATCAAAATCGCTTATTTGCTCAATTTTTGAGGTCCCGGATAACAACAGGAAACGCTCCGAAGGCACTCATGTAGTGGTCCGGTGTAGTCACTCATATAGAGGTCCCAGGTGGCGTACTTACCTATGCTTAATCATCCCTAGCCGTACTTAAGCATCCTTAATCATCCCTAGCCGTACTTGAGCATCCTTATTCATCCGTAACCGTACTTAAGCATCCTTAATCATCCCTAGCCGTTCTTAAGTATCCCTAACCGTACTTAAGCATCCTTAATCATCCCAAGCCGTACTTAAGCAGCCTTAATCATCCCTAGCCGTCCCTAAAACATCCCTAACCGTACTTAATCATCCCTAGCCGTACTTAAGCATCCCTAAGCGTACTTAAGCATCCTTGTTCATCCTTAGCCGTACTTAAGCATCCTTAATCATCACTAGCCGTACCTAAGCATCCCTAACCGTACTTAAGCATCCTTAATCATCCCTAGCCGTACGTAAGCATCCCTACCTGTACTTAAGCATTCTTAATCATCCCTAGCCGTACTTAAGCATCCCTAAGCGTACTTAAGCATCCTTCTTCATCCCTACCCGTACTTAAGCATCCTTATTCATCCCTAGCCGTACGTAAACATCCTTAACCGTACTTAAGCATCCTTAATCATCCCTAGCCGTACTTAAGCATCCCTAAGCGTACTTAAGCATCCTTCTTCATCCCTAGCCGTACTTAAGCATCCTTAATCATCCCTAGCCGTACGTAAACATCCTTAACCGTACTTAAGCATCCTTATTCATCCCTAGCCGTACTTAAGCATCCCTAAGCGTACTTAAGCATCCTTCTTCATCCCTACCCGTACTTAAGCATCCTTAATCATCCCTAGCCGTACGTAAACATCCTTAACCGTACTTAAGCATCCTTAATCATCCCTAGCCGTACTTAAGCATCCCTAAGCGTACTTAAGCATCCTTCTTCATCCCTAGCCGTACTTAAGCATCCTTAATCATCCCTAGCCGTACCTAAGCATCCCTAGCCGTACTTAAGCATCCCTAAGCGTACTTAAGCATCTTTCTTCATCCCTAGCCGTACTTAAGCATCCTTAACCATCCCTAGCCGTACCTAAACATGCCTAACCGTAATTAAGCATCCTGAAAATTACGTGTTTACAGTTATTTCATATGGCTATATACTTGTTACTTCAATGTAAAGGTGCGAAATACCTGAGTTCTATTAACTCGAGTAGTAGGTGATGCTAGTTTATACGCAGTTTCCCAAGAGCCGTCTGTCTTAAGATAACCATAACAAGGTACATGTAATAATGACAAGACCCAAGAATCCTTTCACCAAGTGTACATTAAATTCATGTACGTTGTCAAAGAAAAGAGAAAAAAAGAGACTTAAATTACCTGATTCTGATCGGTTAAGCATCAACAGCTTAGAAACAAATTCTCTTTACTATTGACATTTTTCTTTTACTAACCACTATAAACTTGAACTTAGTACTAAAAGGTTCTTAAAACATGAATAAATATGGAACTTAACTAAACATGGTTTCCCACACGGAAGCTTGCGTCATCTTCCGGGTTAGAGACATGGGGAATTAAGAAATGCCTCTTGCGTCTTCGACACTTGCAAAATGTTGGTCCTTATCTGGTTTAAAGTTTTAGGTCTGAGATATAGACAAAGTTCTTCAACCTTTTCTGAACTGGCGACAAAATTTTAAAGCTTTTCAATGTTTTCAGCAGTACCAGGAATATTTAAAAGGCTTGCTAAAAGGGATTCAATGGTTTCAAGAATGCAAGTCTCTAACTTAGTCCACGAGCCTTGATTTTCAAGTAATGTTCTCCTCTCGTTCTTTTATAAGACGAATGAAGTTTCCTCTTCCGGGTTTCTTTTTTCTTTTCCTCTGTTTGCATCGCTTCTACTTGAGACAATGGATTTTGGCACGAAAACAATGGTTTAACTCACAGCCTAAACCATCACGAAAACACGGACACTTTGTTTTTCTCTTTCCTTCAATATCTTTGCACGATTCAAAGTTTTCTTTTTTATTTATCCTGCAACGACACCCTTTTGACCTTCGCCTATCTGTTTCATTTTTGCTGGTCTCCTGGTTGTTTTGGCATCCTCTGCATCTGCATTTTCTAGTACAC
>NC_090894.1:18962706-18992074 GCF_036669925.1 Montipora capricornis | reverse complement strand
GGTCCTGGAATTCGTCCACCGAAAGGCCAGAGAGACAACTTCACCTCGGGAACCGCCATGTTGCAACAAGGCAGTTTAGGCGTCCCAGTCCTGCATGAAACTATCTCTGACCTCGGTCTCGAAAAGCCAGACACGCACGGTTCTCACGGTACTTTTATACCTGTGGAATCAAATAAATGTCAGTGGAAAAATTCCGTGTAGGACCAGCATTCGGTTTTTGGTACGCTACGTCACGGAGAGCCAGATGGGACTTACACGCATGCGCTGACGGGATTTTTCAACAAGACAGAAAAACGCCGTATACCTCCAGAACACCTGTCCTGGAGCGTCGTACCAAACGGGTCTCCCGGGATTTTCGCCCGTGCGATCCGCTGTTTTGACGCAGTTTGGCCCCTTTCGCTGCTTTCTGCTACCGACCTGTGCCTCCCGTACGGGCATGGAGTAGGGTATAAATGTCGGCCCCTAAACCATATGAGACACAATCCCACGCCTACTCACAGCTCCAAAAACCCGCCCTTGTCAATTTAACGTTAAGGAAAAGTTTCGATGGCTTACAATACATAAGGCAAAAGTCATTTTATCTGACATGTGGTAAGCACGGGAGATCGCACATGACAAAGTGTGCGCACGCGCCCTACTAAACTTAACATACAGACATGCATGCATGCATTGTCATCTCGAATTTCAGAATAACTACAGGAGCTAATGTCGTTCCAGACATGACATTTGATGCTAAATAAATAACATATACTAGATACATACCAAATACATAATATTCAAGATATATTCATTAAAAAAAAGCCCTGTACAAAATGCGGCCTGGATTCTCTCTTTAAAACGTACGGATAAATCAGGTAGCGCATTCCGCAACTTAGCTGGTACGTAAGAAAACAGAACTAAGACCATAAACTGGTTGTTCTAGGTTTATTGAGGGACAGAATGTATAATTTGCGCGAAGATCATGCCTAAGAAGAGCACTGAGAGACACTAACTACGTTAATCTGCACACACCACTGGGATACGTGCTTAGTATCTGCTAGAAATCGTCTTCTCACTTTTTCCTCCGGCCGCGCTTCAGCCATTTGATGAGGGCCAGTCTCGTGCTTCTCAAGTTGCCTCCTTCATGCCAAAAGAATTCTGGGTAATTCTGCCATTCCATGACAAGGGAACACACCCGATTGTCATTTCATAGCTTTTTTTATAAGTGTCGGGCCACCCAGTCCTACCAGCCAAATACAGCATCGATTGAGGTTTTTAGCTTTCAAAACTTGCCCAAATTGTATCGGTAGGTCCTGGAATTCGTCCACAGAAAGGCCAGAGAGACAACTTCACTCGTGATCCGCCATGTTTACAACTGAGCATTTTAGGCGTCGCAGTCTGCATGAAACTATCTCTGACCTCTGTCTCGAAAAGGCCAGACACGCACGGTTCTTACGTTACGTTTATGCTGTGGAATCAAATATAAATGTCAGTGATTCCTTGTAAAGACCAGCATCTATTTTTGGTATGCTACGTCACGGAGAGCCAGAACATTTACGCATGCGCTGACGGGATTTTTCAACAAGACAGAAAACGCAGTACCTCCAGACACCGGCGCTGGAGCGTCGTACCAAACGAGTCATCCCGGGATTTCGGCCCGTGCGATCGCTTTTGGACGCAGTTGGCCCTTCGCTGCTTTCTGCTACCGACCTTGCCTCCCGGTACGGCATTGAGGGAGGGATATGTCGGCCCCTAAACCATATGAGACAAATCCCACGCCTACTCACAGCTCCAAACCGCCCTTGTCAATTTAACGTAAGAATTCGATGGCTTAAATACATAAGGCAAAAGTCATTTTATCTGACATGTGGTAAGCACTGAAGATCGCACATTACAAAGTGTGCGCACGCGCCCTACTAAACTTAACATACAGACATGCATGCATGCATTTCATCTCGAATTTCAGAATAACTACAGGAGCTAATGTCTTCCAGACATTACATTTGATGCTAAAATACATAACATATACAGATACATACCAAATACATAATATTCAAAGATATATTCATTAAAAAGAAAAGCCGCTGTACAAAATGCGGCCCTGGATTCTCTTTTAAAACGTAACGGATAAAATCAGGTAGCGCATTCCGCAACTTAGCTGGTACGTAAGAAAAAAGAACTAAGACCATAACTGATTGTTATAGGTTTATTGAGGGACAGAATGTATAATTTGCGCGAAGATCATGACTAAGAAGAGCACGAGAGAAAACTAACTACGTTAACTGCACACAACTGGGATACTGCATAGTATCTGGCTAGAAATCGCCTTCCCACTTTTTTCCTCCGGCCGCGCTTCAGCAATCTGATGAGGGCCAAAGTTGCGTCGTTCATGCCCAAAAGAACTTTGGGTAATTCTGCCATTCTATGACAAGGGAAAAGCCCCGATTGTCATTTCATAGTATTTTTTATAAGTGTCGGCCCACCCAGCCCTACCAGCCAAATACAGCATCCATTGAGGTTTTTAGCTTTCAAAACTTGCCCAAATTGTATCGGTAGGTCCTGGAATTCGTCCACAGAAAGGCCAGAGAGACAACTTCACTCGTGAACCGCCATGTTTACAACAAGGCATTTTAGGCGTTCCCAGTCTGCATGAAACTATCTCTGACCTCTGTCTCGAAAAGGCCAGACACGCACGGTTCTTACGTTACGTTTATGCCTGTGGAATCAAATAAAATGTCAGTGATTCCTTGTAAAGACCAGCATCTGTTTTTGGTATGCTACGTCACGGAGAGCCAGAACATTTACGCATGCGCTGACGGGATTTTTCAACAAGACAGAAAAACGCAGTACCTCCAGACACCGGCGCTGGAGCGTCGTACCAAACGAGTCATCCCGGATTTCGGCCCGTGCGATCGCTTTTGGACGCAGTTGGCCCTTCGCTGCTTTCTGCTACCGACCTTGCCTCCCGGTACGTGCATTGAGGGAGGGATATGTCGGCCCCTAAACCATATGAGACAAATCCCACGCCTACTCACAGCTCCAAACCGCCCTTGTCATTTAACGTAAGAATTCGATGGCTTAAATACATAAGGCAAAAGTCATTTTATCTGACATGTGGTAAGCACTGAAGATCGCACATTACAAAGTGTGCGCACGCGCCCTACTAAACTTAACATACAGACATGCATGCATGCATTTCATCTCGAATTTCAGAATAACTACAGGAGCTAATGTCTTCCAGACATTACATTTGATGCTAAAATACATAACATAAAAATATACAGTACAAGTACATAATATTCAAAGATATATTCATTAAAAAGAAAAGCCGCTGTACAAAATGCGGCCCTGGATTATCTTTTAAAACGTACGGATAAAATCAGGTTAGCGCATTCCGCAACTTAGCTGGTACGTAAGAAAAAAGAACTAAGACCATAACTGGTTGTTTTAGGTTTATTGAGGGACAGAATGTATAATTTGCGCGAAGATCATGCCTAAGAAGAGCACGAGAGAAAACTAACTACGTTAACTGCACACACCTGGGATACTGCTTAGTATCTGGCTAGAAATCGTCTTCTCACTTTTTCCTCCGGCCGCGCTTCAGCCATTTGATGAGGGCCAGTCTCGTGCTTCTCAAGTTGCCTCCTTCATGCCCAAAAGAATTCTGGGTAATTCTGCCATTCCATGACAAGGGAACACACCCGATTGTCATTTCATAGCTTTTTTTATAAGTGTCGGGCCACCCAGTCCTACCAGCAAAATACAGCATCCATTGAGGTTTTTAGCTTTCAAAACTTGCCCAAATTGTATCGGTAGGTCCTGGAATTCGTCCACAGAAAGGCCAGAGAGACAACTTCACTCGTGAACCGCCATGTTTACAACAAGGCATTTTAGGCGTCCCAGTCTGCATGAAACTATCTCTGACCTCTGTCTCGAAAAGGCCAGACACGCACGGTTCTTACGTTACGTTTATGCCTGTGGAATCAAATAAAATGTCAGTGATTCCTTGTAAAGACCAGCATCTGTTTTTGGTATGCTACGTCACGGAGAGCCAGAACATTTACGCATGCGCTGACGGGATTTTTCAACAAGACAGAAAAACGCAGTACCTCCAGACACCGGCGCTGGAGCGTCGTACCAAACGAGTCATCCCGGGATTTCGGCCCGTGCGATCGCTTTTGGACGCAGTTGGCCCTTCGCTGCTTTCTGCTACCGACCTTGCCTCCCGGTACGGCATTGAGGGAGGGATATGTCGGCCCCTAAACCATATGAGACAAATCCCACGCCTACTCACAGCTCCAAACCGCCCTTGTCAATTTAACGTAAGAATTCGATGGCTTAAATACATAAGGCAAAAGTCATTTTATCTGACATGTGGTAAGCACTGAAGATCGCACATTACAAAGTGTGCGCACGCGCCCTACTAAACTTAACATACAGACATGCATGCATGCATTTCATCTCGAATTTCAGAATAACTACAGGAGCTAATGTCTTCCAGACATTACATTTGATGCTAAAATACATAACATATACAGATACATACCAAATACATAATATTCAAAGATATATTCATTAAAAAGAAAAGCCGCTGTACAAAATGCGGCCCTGGATTCTCTTTTAAAACGTACGATAAAATCAGGTAGCGCATTCCGCAACTTAGCTGGTACGTAAGAAAAAAGAACTAAGACCATAACTGGTTGTTCTAGGTTTATTGAGGGACAGAATGTATAATTTGCGCGAAGATCATGCCTAAGAAGAGCACGAGAGAAAACTAACTACGTTAACTGCACACACCTGGGATACTGCTTAGTATCTGGCTAGAAATCGTCTTCTCACTTTTTCCTCCGGCCGCGCTTCAGCCATTTGATGAGGGCCAGTCTCGTGCTTCTCAAGTTGCCTCCTTCATGCCCAAAAGAATTCTGGGTAATTCTGCCATTCCATGACAAGGGAACACACCCGATTGTCATTTCATAGCTTTTTTTATAAGTGTCGGGCCACCCAGTCCTACCAGCAAAATACCGCATCCATTGAGGTTTTTAGCTTTCAAAACTTGCCCAAATTGTATCGGTAGGTCCTGGAATTCGTCCACAGAAAGGCCAGAGAGACAACTTCACTCGTGAACCGCCATGTTTACAACAAGGCATTTTAGGCGTCCCAGTCTGCATGAAACTATCTCTGACCTCTGTCTCGAAAAGGCCAGACACGCACGGTTCTTACGTTACGTTTATGCCTGTGGAATCAAATAAAATGTCAGTGATTCCTTGTAAAGACCAGCATCTGTTTTTGGTATGCTACGTCACGGAGAGCCAGAACATTTACGCATGCGCTGACGGGATTTTTCAACAAGACAGAAAAACGCAGTACCTCCAGACACCGGCGCTGGAGCGTCGTACCAAACGAGTCATCCCGGGATTTCGGCCCGTGCGATCGCTTTTGGACGCAGTTGGCCCTTCGCTGCTTTCTGCTACCGACCTTGCCTCCCGGTACGGCATTGAGGGAGGGATATGTCGGCCCCTAAACCATATGAGACAAATCCCACGCCTACTCACAGCTCCAAACCGCCCTTGTCAATTTAACGTTAGAATTCGATGGCTTAAATACATAAGGCAAAAGTCATTTTATCTGACATGTGGTAAGCACTGAAGATCGCACATTACAAAGTGTGCGCACGCGCCCTACTAAACTTAACATACAGACATGCATGCATGCATTTCATCTCGAATTTCAGAATAACTACAGGAGCTAATGTCTTCCAGACATTACATTTGATGCTAAAATACATAACATATACAGATACATACCAAATACATAATATTCAAAGATATATTCATTAAAAAGAAAAGCCGCTGTACAAAATGCGGCCCTGGATTCTCTTTTAAAACGTACGATAAAATCAGGTAGCGCATTCCGCAACTTAGCTGGTACGTAAGAAAAAAGAACTAAGACCATAACTGGTTGTTCTAGGTTTATTGAGGGACAGAATGTATAATTTGCGCGAAGATCATGCCTAAGAAGAGCACGAGAGAAAACTAACTACGTTAACTGCACACACCTGGGATACTGCTTAGTATCTGGCTAGAAATCGTCTTCTCACTTTTTCCTCCGGCCGCGCTTCAGCCATTTGATGAGGGCCAGTCTCGTGCTTCTCAAGTTGCCTCCTTCATGCCCAAAAGAATTCTGGGTAATTCTGCCATTCCATGACAAGGGAACACACCCGATTGTCATTTCATAGCTTTTTTTATAAGTGTCGGGCCACCCAGTCCTACCAGCAAAATACCGCATCCATTGAGGTTTTTAGCTTTCAAAACTTGCCCAAATTGTATCGGTAGGTCCTGGAATTCGTCCACAGAAAGGCCAGAGAGACAACTTCACTCGTGAACCGCCATGTTTACAACAAGGCATTTTAGGCGTCCCAGTCTGCATGAAACTATCTCTGACCTCTGTCTCGAAAAGGCCAGACACGCACGGTTCTTACGTTACGTTTATGCCTGTGGAATCAAATAAAATGTCAGTGATTCCTTGTAAAGACCAGCATCTGTTTTTGGTATGCTACGTCACGGAGAGCCAGAACATTTACGCATGCGCTGACGGGATTTTTCAACAAGACAGAAAAACGCAGTACCTCCAGACACCGGCGCTGGAGCGTCGTACCAAACGAGTCATCCCGGGATTTCGGCCCGTGCGATCGCTTTTGGACGCAGTTGGCCCTTCGCTGCTTTCTGCTACCGACCTTGCCTCCCGGTACGGCATTGAGGGAGGGATATGTCGGCCCCTAAACCATATGAGACAAATCCCACGCCTACTCACAGCTCCAAACCGCCCTTGTCAATTTAACGTTAGAATTCGATGGCTTAAATACATAAGGCAAAAGTCATTTTATCTGACATGTGGTAAGCACTGAAGATCGCACATTACAAAGTGTGCGCACGCGCCCTACTAAACTTAACATACAGACATGCATGCATGCATTTCATCTCGAATTTCAGAATAACTACAGGAGCTAATGTCTTCCAGACATTACATTTGATGCTAAAATACATAACATATACAGATACATACCAAATACATAATATTCAAAGATATATTCATTAAAAAGAAAAGCCGCTGTACAAAATGCGGCCCTGGATTCTCTTTTAAAACGTACGATAAAATCAGGTAGCGCATTCCGCAACTTAGCTGGTACGTAAGAAAAAAGAACTAAGACCATAACTGGTTGTTCTAGGTTTATTGAGGGACAGAATGTATAATTTGCGCGAAGATCATGCCTAAGAAGAGCACGAGAGAAAACTAACTACGTTAACTGCACACACCTGGGATACTGCTTAGTATCTGGCTAGAAATCGTCTTCTCACTTTTTCCTCCGGCCGCGCTTCAGCCATTTGATGAGGGCCAGTCTCGTGCTTCTCAAGTTGCCTCCTTCATGCCCAAAAGAATTCTGGGTAATTCTGCCATTCCATGACAAGGGAACACACCCGATTGTCATTTCATAGCTTTTTTTATAAGTGTCGGGCCACCCAGTCCTACCAGCAAAATACCGCATCCATTGAGGTTTTTAGCTTTCAAAACTTGCCCAAATTGTATCGGTAGGTCCTGGAATTCGTCCACAGAAAGGCCAGAGAGACAACTTCACTCGTGAACCGCCATGTTTACAACAAGGCATTTTAGGCGTCCCAGTCTGCATGAAACTATCTCTGACCTCTGTCTCGAAAAGGCCAGACACGCACGGTTCTTACGTTACGTTTATGCCTGTGGAATCAAATAAAATGTCAGTGATTCCTTGTAAAGACCAGCATCTGTTTTTGGTATGCTACGTCACGGAGAGCCAGAACATTTACGCATGCGCTGACGGGATTTTTCAACAAGACAGAAAAACGCAGTACCTCCAGACACCGGCGCTGGAGCGTCGTACCAAACGAGTCATCCCGGGATTTCGGCCCGTGCGATCGCTTTTGGACGCAGTTGGCCCTTCGCTGCTTTCTGCTACCGACCTTGCCTCCCGGTACGGCATTGAGGGAGGGATATGTCGGCCCCTAAACCATATGAGACAAATCCCACGCCTACTCACAGCTCCAAACCGCCCTTGTCAATTTAACGTTAGAATTCGATGGCTTAAATACATAAGGCAAAAGTCATTTTATCTGACATGTGGTAAGCACTGAAGATCGCACATTACAAAGTGTGCGCACGCGCCCTACTAAACTTAACATACAGACATGCATGCATGCATTTCATCTCGAATTTCAGAATAACTACAGGAGCTAATGTCTTCCAGACATTACATTTGATGCTAAAATACATAACATATACAGATACATACCAAATACATAATATTCAAAGATATATTCATTAAAAAGAAAAGCCGCTGTACAAAATGCGGCCCTGGATTCTCTTTTAAAACGTACGATAAAATCAGGTAGCGCATTCCGCAACTTAGCTGGTACGTAAGAAAAAAGAACTAAGACCATAACTGGTTGTTTTAGGTTTATTGAGGGACAGAATGTATAATTTGCGCGAAGATCATGCCTAAGAAGAGCACGAGAGAAAACTAACTACGTTAACTGCACACACCTGGGATACTGCTTAGTATCTGGCTAGAAATCGTCTTCTCACTTTTTCCTCCGGCCGCGCTTCAGCCATTTGATGAGGGCCAGTCTCGTGCTTCTCAAGTTGCCTCCTTCATGCCCAAAAGAATTCTGGGTAATTCTGCCATTCCATGACAAGGGAACACACCCGATTGTCATTTCATAGCTTTTTTTATAAGTGTCGGGCCACCCAGTCCTACCAGCAAAATACAGCATCCATTGAGGTTTTTAGCTTTCAAAACTTGCCCAAATTGTATCGGTAGGTCCTGGAATTCGTCCACAGAAAGGCCAGAGAGACAACTTCACTCGTGAACCGCCATGTTTACAACAAGGCATTTTAGGCGTCCCAGTCTGCAAGAAACTATCTCTGACCTCTGTCTCGAAAAGGCCAGACACGCACGGTTCTTACGTTACGTTTATGCCTGTGGAATCAAATAAAATGTCAGTGATTCCTTGTAAAGACCAGCATCTGTTTTTGGTATGCTACGTCACGGAGAGCCAGAACATTTACGCATGCGCTGACGGGATTTTTCAACAAGACAGAAAAACGCAGTACCTCCAGACACCGGCGCTGGAGCGTCGTACCAAACGAGTCATCCCGGGATTTCGGCCCGTGCGATCGCTTTTGGACGCAGTTGGCCCTTCGCTGCTTTCTGCTACCGACCTTGCCTCCCGGTACGGCATTGAGGGAGGGATATGTCGGCCCCTAAACCATATGAGACAAATCCCACGCCTACTCACAGCTCCAAACCGCCCTTGTCAATTTAACGTAAGAATTCGATGGCTTAAATACATAAGGCAAAAGTCATTTTATCTGACATGTGGTAAGCACTGAAGATCGCACATTACAAAGTGTGCGCACGCGCCCTACTAAACTTAACATACAGACATGCATGCATGCATTTCATCTCGAATTTCAGAATAACTACAGGAGCTAATGTCTTCCAGACATTACATTTGATGCTAAAATACATAACATATACAGATACATACCAAATACATAATATTCAAAGATATATTCATTAAAAAGAAAAGCCGCTGTACAAAATGCGGCCCTGGATTCTCTTTTAAAACGTACGATAAAATCAGGTAGCGCATTCCGCAACTTAGCTGGTACGTAAGAAAAAAGAACTAAGACCATAACTGGTTGTTTAGGTTTATTGAGGGACAGAATGTATAATTTGCGCGAAGATCATGCCTAAGAAGAGCACGAGAGAAAACTAACTACGTTAACTGCACACACCTGGGATACTGCTTAGTATCTGGCTAGAAATCGTCTTCTCACTTTTTCCTCCGGCCGCGCTTCAGCCATTTGATGAGGGCCAGTCTCGTGCTTCTCAAGTTGCCTCCTTCATGCCCAAAAGAATTCTGGGTAATTCTGCCATTCCATGACAAGGGAACACACCCGATTGTCATTTCATAGCTTTTTTTATAAGTGTCGGGCCACCCAGTCCTACCAGCAAAATACAGCATCCATTGAGGTTTTTAGCTTTCAAAACTTACCCAAATTGTATCGGTAGGTCCTGGAATTCGTCCACAGAAAGGCCAGAGAGACAACTTCACTCGTGAACCGCCATGTTTACAACAAGGCATTTTAGGCGTCCCAGTCTGCATGAAACTATCTCTGACCTCTGTCTCGAAAAGGCCAGACACGCACGGTTCTTACGTTACGTTTATGCCTGTGGAATCAAATAAAATGTCAGTGATTCCTTGTAAAGACCAGCATCTGTTTTTGGTATGCTACGTCACGGAGAGCCAGAACATTTACGCATGCGCTGACGGGATTTTTCAACAAGACAGAAAAACGCAGTACCTCCAGACACCGGCGCTGGAGCGTCGTACCAAACGAGTCATCCCGGGATTTCGGCCCGTGCGATCGCTTTTGGACGCAGTTGGCCCTTCGCTGCTTTCTGCTACCGACCTTGCCTCCCGGTACGGCATTGAGGGAGGGATATGTCGGCCCCTAAACCATATGAGACAAATCCCACGCCTACTCACAGCTCCAAACCGCCCTTGTCAATTTAACGTAAGAATTCGATGGCTTAAATACATAAGGCAAAAGTCATTTTATCTGACATGTGGTAAGCACTGAAGATCGCACATTACAAAGTGTGCGCACGCGCCCTACTAAACTTAACATACAGACATGCATGCATGCATTTCATCTCGAATTTCAGAATAACTACAGGAGCTAATGTCTTCCAGACATTACATTTGATGCTAAAATACATAACATATACAGATACATACCAAATACATAATATTCAAAGATATATTCATTAAAAAGAAAAGCCGCTGTACAAAATGCGGCCCTGGATTCTCTTTTAAAACGTACGGATAAAATCAGGTAGCGCATTCCGCAACTTAGCTGGTACGTAAGAAAAAAGAACTAAGACCATAACTGGTTGTTCTAGGTTTATTGAGGGACAGAATGTATAATTTGCGCGAAGATCATGCCTAAGAAGAGCACGAGAGAAAACTAACTACGTTAACTGCACACACCTGGGATACTGCTTAGTATCTGGCTAGAAATCGTCTTCTCACTTTTTCCTCCGGCCGCGCTTCAGCCATTTGATGAGGGCCAGTCTCGTGCTTCTCAAGTTGCCTCCTTCATGCCCAAAAGAATTCTGGGTAATTCTGCCATTCCATGACAAGGGAACACACCCGATTGTCATTTCATAGCTTTTTTTATAAGTGTCGGGCCACCCAGTCCTACCAGCAAAATACAGCATCGATTGAGTTTTTTAGCTTTCAAAACTTGCCCAAATTGTATCGGTAGGTCCTGGAATTCGTCCACAGAAAGGCCAGAGAGACAACTTCACTCGTGAACCGCCATGTTTACAACAAGGCATTTTAGGCGTCCCAGTCTGCATGAAACTATCTCTGACCTCTGTCTCGAAAAGGCCAGACACGCACGGTTCTTACGTTACGTTTATGCCTGTGGAATCAAATAAAATGTCAGTGATTCCTTGTAAAGACCAGCATCTGTTTTTGGTATGCTACGTCACGGAGAGCCAGAACATTTACGCATGCGCTGACGGGATTTTTCAACAAGACAGAAAAACGCAGTACCTCCAGACACCGGCGCTGGAGCGTCGTACCAAACGAGTCATCCCGGGATTTCGGCCCGTGCGATCGCTTTTGGACGCAGTTGGCCCTTCGCTGCTTTCTGCTACCGACCTTGCCTCCCGGTACGGCATTGAGGGAGGGATATGTCGGCCCCTAAACCATATGAGACAAATCCCACGCCTACTCACAGCTCCAAACCGCCCTTGTCAATTTAACGTAAGAATTCGATGGCTTAAATACATAAGGCAAAAGTCATTTTATCTGACATGTGGTAAGCACTGAAGATCGCACATTACAAAGTGTGCGCACGCGCCCTACTAAACTTAACATACAGACATGCATGCATGCATTTCATCTCGAATTTCAGAATAACTACAGGAGCTAATGTCTTCCAGACATTACATTTGATGCTAAAATACATAACATATACAGATACATACCAAATACATAATATTCAAAGATATATTCATTAAAAAGAAAAGCCGCTGTACAAAATGCGGCCCTGGATTCTCTTTTAAAACGTACGGATAAAATCAGGTAGCGCATTCCGCAACTTAGCTGGTACGTAAGAAAAAAGAACTAAGACCATAACTGGTTGTTTTAGGTTTATTGAGGGACAGAATGTATAATTTGCGCGAAGATCATGCCTAAGAAGAGCACGAGAGAAAACTAACTACGTTAACTGCACACACCTGGGATACTGCTTAGTATCTGGCTAGAAATCGTCTTCTCACTTTTTCCTCCGGCCGCGCTTCAGCCATTTGATGAGGGCCAGTCTCGTGCTTCTCAAGTTGCCTCCTTCATGCCCAAAAGAATTCTGGGTAATTCTGCCATTCCATGACAAGGGAACACACCCGATTGTCATTTCATAGCTTTTTTTATAAGTGTCGGGCCACCCAGTCCTACCAGCAAAATACAGCATCCATTGAGGTTTTTAGCTTTCAAAACTTGCCCAAATTGTATCGGTAGGTCCTGGAATTCGTCCACAGAAAGGCCAGAGAGACAACTTCACTCGTGAACCGCCATGTTTACAACAAGGCATTTTAGGCGTCCCAGTCTGCATGAAACTATCTCTGACCTCTGTCTCGAAAAGGCCAGACACGCACGGTTCTTACGTTACGTTTATGCCTGTGGAATCAAATAAAATGTCAGTGATTCCTTGTAAAGACCAGCATCTGTTTTTGGTATGCTACGTCACGGAGAGCCAGAACATTTACGCATGCGCTGACGGGATTTTTCAACAAGACAGAAAAACGCAGTACCTCCAGACACCGGCGCTGGAGCGTCGTACCAAACGAGTCATCCCGGGATTTCGGCCCGTGCGATCGCTTTTGGACGCAGTTGGCCCTTCGCTGCTTTCTGCTACCGACCTTGCCTCCCGGTACGGCATTGAGGGAGGGATATGTCGGCCCCTAAACCATATGAGACAAATCCCACGCCTACTCACAGCTCCAAACCGCCCTTGTCAATTTAACGTAAGAATTCGATGGCTTAAATACATAAGGCAAAAGTCATTTTATCTGACATGTGGTAAGCACTGAAGATCGCACATTACAAAGTGTGCGCACGCGCCCTACTAAACTTAACATACAGACATGCATGCATGCATTTCATCTCGAATTTCAGAATAACTACAGGAGCTAATGTCTTCCAGACATTACATTTGATGCTAAAATACATAACATATACAGATACATACCAAATACATAATATTCAAAGATATATTCATTAAAAAGAAAAGCCGCTGTACAAAATGCGGCCCTGGATTCTCTTTTAAAACGTACGGATAAAATCAGGTAGCGCATTCCGCAACTTAGCTGGTACGTAAGAAAAAAGAACTAAGACCATAACTGGTTGTTTTAGGTTTATTGAGGGACAGAATGTATAATTTGCGCGAAGATCATGCCTAAGAAGAGCACGAGAGAAAACTAACTACGTTAACTGCACACACCTGGGATACTGCTTAGTATCTGGCTAGAAATCGTCTTCTCACTTTTTCCTCCGGCCGCGCTTCAGCCATTTGATGAGGGCCAGTCTCGTGCTTCTCAAGTTGCCTCCTTCATGCCCAAAAGAATTCTGGGTAATTCTGCCATTCCATGACAAGGGAACACACCCGATTGTCATTTCATAGCTTTTTTTATAAGTGTCGGGCCACCCAGTCCTACCAGCAAAATACAGCATCCATTGAGGTTTTTAGCTTTCAAAACTTGCCCAAATTGTATCGGTAGGTCCTGGAATTCGTCCACAGAAAGGCCAGAGAGACAACTTCACTCGTGAACCGCCATGTTTACAACAAGGCATTTTAGGCGTCCCAGTCTGCATGAAACTATCTCTGACCTCTGTCTCGAAAAGGCCAGACACGCACGGTTCTTACGTTACGTTTATGCCTGTGGAATCAAATAAAATGTCAGTGATTCCTTGTAAAGACCAGCATCTGTTTTTGGTATGCTACGTCACGGAGAGCCAGAACATTTACGCATGCGCTGACGGGATTTTTCAACAAGACAGAAAAACGCAGTACCTCCAGACACCGGCGCTGGAGCGTCGTACCAAACGAGTCATCCCGGGATTTCGGCCCGTGCGATCGCTTTTGGACGCAGTTGGCCCTTCGCTGCTTTCTGCTACCGACCTTGCCTCCCGGTACGGCATTGAGGGAGGGATATGTCGGCCCCTAAACCATATGAGACAAATCCCACGCCTACTCACAGCTCCAAACCGCCCTTGTCAATTTAACGTAAGAATTCGATGGCTTAAATACATAAGGCAAAAGTCATTTTATCTGACATGTGGTAAGCACTGAAGATCGCACATTACAAAGTGTGCGCACGCGCCCTACTAAACTTAACATACAGACATGCATGCATGCATTTCATCTCGAATTTCAGAATAACTACAGGAGCTAATGTCTTCCAGACATTACATTTGATGCTAAAATACATAACATATACAGATACATACCAAATACATAATATTCAAAGATATATTCATTAAAAAGAAAAGCCGCTGTACAAAATGCGGCCCTGGATTCTCTTTTAAAACGTACGGATAAAATCAGGTAGCGCATTCCGCAACTTAGCTGGTACGTAAGAAAAAAGAACTAAGACCATAACTGGTTGTTTTAGGTTTATTGAGGGACAGAATGTATAATTTGCGCGAAGATCATGCCTAAGAAGAGCACGAGAGAAAACTAACTACGTTAACTGCACACACCTGGGATACTGCTTAGTATCTGGCTAGAAATCGTCTTCTCACTTTTTCCTCCGGCCGCGCTTCAGCCATTTGATGAGGGCCAGTCTCGTGCTTCTCAAGTTGCCTCCTTCATGCCCAAAAGAATTCTGGGTAATTCTGCCATTCCATGACAAGGGAACACACCCGATTGTCATTTCATAGCTTTTTTTATAAGTGTCGGGCCACCCAGTCCTACCAGCAAAATACAGCATCGATTGAGGTTTTTAGCTTTCAAAACTTGCCCAAATTGTATCGGTAGGTCCTGGAATTCGTCCACAGAAAGGCCAGAGAGACAACTTCACTCGTGAACCGCCATGTTTACAACAAGGCATTTTAGGCGTCCCAGTCTGCATGAAACTATCTCTGACCTCTGTCTCGAAAAGGCCAGACACGCACGGTTCTTACGTTACGTTTATGCCTGTGGAATCAAATAAAATGTCAGTGATTCCTTGTAAAGACCAGCATCTGTTTTTGGTATGCTACGTCACGGAGAGCCAGAACATTTACGCATGCGCTGACGGGATTTTTCAACAAGACAGAAAAACGCAGTACCTCCAGACACCGGCGCTGGAGCGTCGTACCAAACGAGTCATCCCGGGATTTCGGCCCGTGCGATCGCTTTTGGACGCAGTTGGCCCTTCGCTGCTTTCTGCTACCGACCTTGCCTCCCGGTACGGCATTGAGGGAGGGATATGTCGGCCCCTAAACCATATGAGACAAATCCCACGCCTACTCACAGCTCCAAACCGCCCTTGTCAATTTAACGTAAGAATTCGATGGCTTAAATACATAAGGCAAAAGTCATTTTATCTGACATGTGGTAAGCACTGAAGATCGCACATTACAAAGTGTGCGCACGCGCCCTACTAAACTTAACATACAGACATGCATGCATGCATTTCATCTCGAATTTCAGAATAACTACAGGAGCTAATGTCTTCCAGACATTACATTTGATGCTAAAATACATAACATATACAGATACATACCAAATACATAATATTCAAAGATATATTCATTAAAAAGAAAAGCCGCTGTACAAAATGCGGCCCTGGATTCTCTTTTAAAACGTACGGATAAAATCAGGTAGCGCATTCCGCAACTTAGCTGGTACGTAAGAAAAAAGAACTAAGACCATAACTGGTTGTTTTAGGTTTATTGAGGGACAGAATGTATAATTTGCGCGAAGATCATGCCTAAGAAGAGCACGAGAGAAAACTAACTACGTTAACTGCACACACCTGGGATACTGCTTAGTATCTGGCTAGAAATCGTCTTCTCACTTTTTCCTCCGGCCGCGCTTCAGCCATTTGATGAGGGCCAGTCTCGTGCTTCTCAAGTTGCCTCCTTCATGCCCAAAAGAATTCTGGGTAATTCTGCCATTCCATGACAAGGGAACACACCCGATTGTCATTTCATAGCTTTTTTTATAAGTGTCGGGCCACCCAGTCCTACCAGCAAAATACAGCATCCATTGAGGTTTTTAGCTTTCAAAACTTGCCCAAATTGTATCGGTAGGTCCTGGAATTCGTCCACAGAAAGGCCAGAGAGACAACTTCACTCGTGAACCGCCATGTTTACAACAAGGCATTTTAGGCGTCCCAGTCTGCATGAAACTATCTCTGACCTCTGTCTCGAAAAGGCCAGACACGCACGGTTCTTACGTTACGTTTATGCCTGTGGAATCAAATAAAATGTCAGTGATTCCTTGTAAAGACCAGCATCTGTTTTTGGTATGCTACGTCACGGAGAGCCAGAACATTTACGCATGCGCTGACGGGATTTTTCAACAAGACAGAAAAACGCAGTACCTCCAGACACCGGCGCTGGAGCGTCGTACCAAACGAGTCATCCCGGGATTTCGGCCCGTGCGATCGCTTTTGGACGCAGTTGGCCCTTCGCTGCTTTCTGCTACCGACCTTGCCTCCCGGTACGGCATTGAGGGAGGGATATGTCGGCCCCTAAACCATATGAGACAAATCCCACGCCTACTCACAGCTCCAAACCGCCCTTGTCAATTTAACGTAAGAATTCGATGGCTTAAATACATAAGGCAAAAGTCATTTTATCTGACATGTGGTAAGCACTGAAGATCGCACATTACAAAGTGTGCGCACGCGCCCTACTAAACTTAACATACAGACATGCATGCATGCATTTCATCTCGAATTTCAGAATAACTACAGGAGCTAATGTCTTCCAGACATTACATTTGATGCTAAAATACATAACATATACAGATACATACCAAATACATAATATTCAAAGATATATTCATTAAAAAGAAAAGCCGCTGTACAAAATGCGGCCCTGGATTCTCTTTTAAAACGTACGGATAAAATCAGGTAGCGCATTCCGCAACTTAGCTGGTACGTAAGAAAAAAGAACTAAGACCATAACTGGTTGTTTTAGGTTTATTGAGGGACAGAATGTATAATTTGCGCGAAGATCATGCCTAAGAAGAGCACGAGAGAAAACTAACTACGTTAACTGCACACACCTGGGATACTGCTTAGTATCTGGCTAGAAATCGTCTTCTCACTTTTTCCTCCGGCCGCGCTTCAGCCATTTGATGAGGGCCAGTCTCGTGCTTCTCAAGTTGCCTCCTTCATGCCCAAAAGAATTCTGGGTAATTCTGCCATTCCATGACAAGGGAACACACCCGATTGTCATTTCATAGCTTTTTTTATAAGTGCCGGGCCACCCAGTCCTACCAGCAAAATACAGCACCAATTGAGATGGTTAGCTTTCAAAACTTACCCAAATTGTATCGGTAGGTCCTGGAATTCGTCCACAGAAATGCCAGAGACAACTTCACCCGTGAACTGCCATGTTTACAACAAGGCATTTTAGGCGTCCCAGTCTGCATGAAACTATCTCTGACCTCTGTCTCGAAAAGGCCAGACACGCACGGTTCTTACGTTACGTTTATGCCTGTGGAATCAAATAAAATGTCAGTGATTCCTTGTAAAGACCAGCATCTGTTTTTGGTATGCTACGTCACGGAGAGCCAGAACATTTACGCATGCGCTGACGGGATTTTTCAACAAGACAGAAAAACGCAGTACCTCCAGACACCGGCGCTGGAGCGTCGTACCAAACGAGTCATCCCGGGATTTCGGCCCGTGCGATCGCTTTTGGACGCAGTTGGCCCTTCGCTGCTTTCTGCTACCGACCTTGCCTCCCGGTACGGCATTGAGGGAGGGATATGTCGGCCCCTAAACCATATGAGACAAATCCCACGCCTACTCACAGCTCCAAACCGCCCTTGTCAATTTAACGTAAGAATTCGATGGCTTAAATACATAAGGCAAAAGTCATTTTATCTGACATGTGGTAAGCACTGAAGATCGCACATTACAAAGTGTGCGCACGCGCCCTACTAAACTTAACATACAGACATGCATGCATGCATTTCATCTCGAATTTCAGAATAACTACAGGAGCTAATGTCTTCCAGACATTACATTTGATGCTAAAATACATAACATATACAGATACATACCAAATACATAATATTCAAAGATATATTCATTAAAAAGAAAAGCCGCTGTACAAAATGCGGCCCTGGATTCTCTTTTAAAACGTACGGATAAAATCAGGTAGCGCATTCCGCAACTTAGCTGGTACGTAAGAAAAAAGAACTAAGACCATAACTGGTTGTTTTAGGTTTATTGAGGGACAGAATGTATAATTTGCGCGAAGATCATGCCTAAGAAGAGCACGAGAGAAAACTAACTACGTTAACTGCACACACCTGGGATACTGCTTAGTATCTGGCTAGAAATCGTCTTCTCACTTTTTCCTCCGGCCGCGCTTCAGCCATTTGATGAGGGCCAGTCTCGTGCTTCTCAAGTTGCCTCCTTCATGCCCAAAAGAATTCTGGGTAATTCTGCCATTCCATGACAAGGGAACACACCCGATTGTCATTTCATAGCTTTTTTTATAAGTGTCGGGCCACCCAGTCCTACCAGCAAAATACAGCATCCATTGAGGTTTTTAGCTTTCAAAACTTACCCAAATTGTATCGGTAGGACCTGGAATTCGTCCACAGAAATGCCAGAGAGACAACTTCACTCGTGAACCGCCATGTTTACAAGAAGGCATTTTAGGCGTCCCAGTCTGCATGAAACTATCTCTGACCTCTGTCTCGAAAAGGCCAGACACGCACGGTTCTTACGTTACGTTTATGCCTGTGGAATCAAATAAAATGTCAGTGATTCCTTGTAAAGACCAGCATCTGTTTTTGGTATGCTACGTCACGGAGAGCCAGAACATTTACGCATGCGCTGACGGGATTTTTCAACAAGACAGAAAAACGCAGTACCTCCAGACACCGGCGCTGGAGCGTCGTACCAAACGAGTCATCCCGGGATTTCGGCCCGTGCGATCGCTTTTGGACGCAGTTGGCCCTTCGCTGCTTTCTGCTACCGACCTTGCCTCCCGGTACGGCATTGAGGGAGGGATATGTCGGCCCCTAAACCATATGAGACAAATCCCACGCCTACTCACAGCTCCAAACCGCCCTTGTCAATTTAACGTAAGAATTCGATGGCTTAAATACATAAGGCAAAAGTCATTTTATCTGACATGTGGTAAGCACTGAAGATCGCACATTACAAAGTGTGCGCACGCGCCCTACTAAACTTAACATACAGACATGCATGCATGCATTTCATCTCGAATTTCAGAATAACTACAGGAGCTAATGTCTTCCAGACATTACATTTGATGCTAAAATACATAACATATACAGATACATACCAAATACATAATATTCAAAGATATATTCATTAAAAAGAAAAGCCGCTGTACAAAATGCGGCCCTGGATTCTCTTTTAAAACGTACGGATAAAATCAGGTAGCGCATTCCGCAACTTAGCTGGTACGTAAGAAAAAAGAACTAAGACCATAACTGGTTGTTTTAGGTTTATTGAGGGACAGAATGTATAATTTGCGCGAAGATCATGCCTAAGAAGAGCACGAGAGAAAACTAACTACGTTAACTGCACACACCTGGGATACTGCTTAGTATCTGGCTAGAAATCGTCTTCTCACTTTTTCCTCCGGCCGCGCTTCAGCCATTTGATGAGGGCCAGTCTCGTGCTTCTCAAGTTGCCTCCTTCATGCCCAAAAGAATTCTGGGTAATTCTGCCATTCCATGACAAGGGAACACACCCGATTGTCATTTCATAGCTTTTTTTATAAGTGTCGGGCCACCCAGTCCTACCAGCAAAATACAGCATCCATTGAGGTTTTTAGCTTTCAAAACTTGCCCAAATTGTATCGGTAGGTCCTGGAATTCGTCCACAGAAAGGCCAGAGAGACAACTTCACTCGTGAACCGCCATGTTTACAACAAGGCATTTTAGGCGTCCCAGTCTGCATGAAACTATCTCTGACCTCTGTCTCGAAAAGGCCAGACACGCACGGTTCTTACGTTACGTTTATGCCTGTGGAATCAAATAAAATGTCAGTGATTCCTTGTAAAGACCAGCATCTGTTTTTGGTATGCTACGTCACGGAGAGCCAGAACATTTACGCATGCGCTGACGGGATTTTTCAACAAGACAGAAAAACGCAGTACCTCCAGACACCGGCGCTGGAGCGTCGTACCAAACGAGTCATCCCGGGATTTCGGCCCGTGCGATCGCTTTTGGACGCAGTTGGCCCTTCGCTGCTTTCTGCTACCGACCTTGCCTCCCGGTACGGCATTGAGGGAGGGATATGTCGGCCCCTAAACCATATGAGACAAATCCCACGCCTACTCACAGCTCCAAACCGCCCTTGTCAATTTAACGTAAGAATTCGATGGCTTAAATACATAAGGCAAAAGTCATTTTATCTGACATGTGGTAAGCACTGAAGATCGCACATTACAAAGTGTGCGCACGCGCCCTACTAAACTTAACATACAGACATGCATGCATGCATTTCATCTCGAATTTCAGAATAACTACAGGAGCTAATGTCTTCCAGACATTACATTTGATGCTAAAATACATAACATATACAGATACATACCAAATACATAATATTCAAAGATATATTCATTAAAAAGAAAAGCCGCTGTACAAAATGCGGCCCTGGATTCTCTTTTAAAACGTACGGATAAAATCAGGTAGCGCATTCCGCAACTTAGCTGGTACGTAAGAAAAAAGAACTAAGACCATAACTGGTTGTTTTAGGTTTATTGAGGGACAGAATGTATAATTTGCGCGAAGATCATGCCTAAGAAGAGCACGAGAGAAAACTAACTACGTTAACTGCACACACCTGGGATACTGCTTAGTATCTGGCTAGAAATCGTCTTCTCACTTTTTCCTCCGGCCGCGCTTCAGCCATTTGATGAGGGCCAGTCTCGTGCTTCTCAAGTTGCCTCCTTCATGCCCAAAAGAATTCTGGGTAATTCTGCCATTCCATGACAAGGGAACACACCCGATTGTCATTTCATAGCTTTTTTTATAAGTGTCGGGCCACCCAGTCCTACCAGCAAAATACAGCCTCGATTGAGGTTTTTAGCTTTCAAAACTTGCCCAAATTGTATCGGTAGGTCTTGGAATTCGTCCACAGAAAGGCCAGAGAGACAACTTCACTCGTGAACCGCCATGTTTACAACAAGGCATTTTAGGCGTCCCAGTCTGCATGAAACTATCTCTGACCTCTGTCTCGAAAAGGCCAGACACGCACGGTTCTTACGTTACGTTTATGCCTGTGGAATCAAATAAAATGTCAGTGATTCCTTGTAAAGACCAGCATCTGTTTTTGGTATGCTACGTCACGGAGAGCCAGAACATTTACGCATGCGCTGACGGGATTTTTCAACAAGACAGAAAAACGCAGTACCTCCAGACACCGGCGCTGGAGCGTCGTACCAAACGAGTCATCCCGGGATTTCGGCCCGTGCGATCGCTTTTGGACGCAGTTGGCCCTTCGCTGCTTTCTGCTACCGACCTTGCCTCCCGGTACGGCATTGAGGGAGGGATATGTCGGCCCCTAAACCATATGAGACAAATCCCACGCCTACTCACAGCTCCAAACCGCCCTTGTCAATTTAACGTAAGAATTCGATGGCTTAAATACATAAGGCAAAAGTCATTTTATCTGACATGTGGTAAGCACTGAAGATCGCACATTACAAAGTGTGCGCACGCGCCCTACTAAACTTAACATACAGACATGCATGCATGCATTTCATCTCGAATTTCAGAATAACTACAGGAGCTAATGTCTTCCAGACATTACATTTGATGCTAAAATACATAACATATACAGATACATACCAAATACATAATATTCAAAGATATATTCATTAAAAAGAAAAGCCGCTGTACAAAATGCGGCCCTGGATTCTCTTTTAAAACGTACGGATAAAATCAGGTAGCGCATTCCGCAACTTAGCTGGTACGTAAGAAAAAAGAACTAAGACCATAACTGGTTGTTTTAGGTTTATTGAGGGACAGAATGTATAATTTGCGCGAAGATCATGCCTAAGAAGAGCACGAGAGAAAACTAACTACGTTAACTGCACACACCTGGGATACTGCTTAGTATCTGGCTAGAAATCGTCTTCTCACTTTTTCCTCCGGCCGCGCTTCAGCCATTTGATGAGGGCCAGTCTCGTGCTTCTCAAGTTGCCTCCTTCATGCCCAAAAGAATTCTGGGTAATTCTGCCATTCCATGACAAGGGAACACACCCGATTGTCATTTCATAGCTTTTTTTATAAGTGTCGGGCCACCCAGTCCTACCAGCAAAATACAGCATCCATTGAGGTTTTTAGCTTTCAAAACTTGCCCAAATTGTATCGGTAGGTCCTGGAATTCGTCCACAGAAAGGCCAGAGAGACAACTTCACTCGTGAACCGCCATGTTTACAACAAGGCATTTTAGGCGTCCCAGTCTGCATGAAACTATCTCTGACCTCTGTCTCGAAAAGGCCAGACACGCACGGTTCTTACGTTACGTTTATGCCTGTGGAATCAAATAAAATGTCAGTGATTCCTTGTAAAGACCAGCATCTGTTTTTGGTATGCTACGTCACGGAGAGCCAGAACATTTACGCATGCGCTGACGGGATTTTTCAACAAGACAGAAAAACGCAGTACCTCCAGACACCGGCGCTGGAGCGTCGTACCAAACGAGTCATCCCGGGATTTCGGCCCGTGCGATCGCTTTTGGACGCAGTTGGCCCTTCGCTGCTTCCTGCTACCGACCTTGCCTCCCGGTACGGCATTGAGGGAGGGATATGTCGGCCCCTAAACCATATGAGACAAATCCCACGCCTACTCACAGCTCCAAACCGCCCTTGTCAATTTAACGTAAGAATTCGATGGCTTAAATACATAAGGCAAAAGTCATTTTATCTGACATGTGGTAAGCACTGAAGATCGCACATTACAAAGTGTGCGCACGCGCCCTACTAAACTTAACATACAGACATGCATGCATGCATTTCATCTCGAATTTCAGAATAACTACAGGAGCTAATGTCTTCCAGACATTACATTTGATGCTAAAATACATAACATATACAGATACATACCAAATACATAATATTCAAAGATATATTCATTAAAAAGAAAAGCCGCTGTACAAAATGCGGCCCTGGATTCTCTTTTAAAACGTACGGATAAAATCAGGTAGCGCATTCCGCAACTTAGCTGGTACGTAAGAAAAAAGAACTAAGACCATAACTGGTTGTTTTAGGTTTATTGAGGGACAGAATGTATAATTTGCGCGAAGATCATGCCTAAGAAGAGCACGAGAGAAAACTAACTACGTTAACTGCACACACCTGGGATACTGCTTAGTATCTGGCTAGAAATCGTCTTCTCACTTTTTCCTCCGGCCGCGCTTCAGCCATTTGATGAGGGCCAGTCTCGTGCTTCTCAAGTTGCCTCCTTCATGCCCAAAAGAATTCTGGGTAATTCTGCCATTCCATGACAAGGGAACACACCCGATTGTCATTTCATAGCTTTTTTTATAAGTGTCGGGCCACCCAGTCCTACCAGCAAAATACAGCATCCATTGAGGTTTTTAGCTTTCAAAACTTGCCCAAATTGTATCGGTAGGTCCTGGAATTCGTCCACAGAAAGGCCAGAGAGACAACTTCACTCGTGAACCGCCATGTTTACAACAAGGCATTTTAGGCGTCCCAGTCTGCATGAAACTATCTCTGACCTCTGTCTCGAAAAGGCCAGACACGCACGGTTCTTACGTTACGTTTATGCCTGTGGAATCAAATAAAATGTCAGTGATTCCTTGTAAAGACCAGCATCTGTTTTTGGTATGCTACGTCACGGAGAGCCAGAACATTTACGCATGCGCTGACGGGATTTTTCAACAAGACAGAAAAACGCAGTACCTCCAGACACCGGCGCTGGAGCGTCGTACCAAACGAGTCATCCCGGGATTTCGGCCCGTGCGATCGCTTTTGGACGCAGTTGGCCCTTCGCTGCTTCCTGCTACCGACCTTGCCTCCCGGTACGGCATTGAGGGAGGGATATGTCGGCCCCTAAACCATATGAGACAAATCCCACGCCTACTCACAGCTCCAAACCGCCCTTGTCAATTTAACGTAAGAATTCGATGGCTTAAATACATAAGGCAAAAGTCATTTTATCTGACATGTGGTAAGCACTGAAGATCGCACATTACAAAGTGTGCGCACGCGCCCTACTAAACTTAACATACAGACATGCATGCATGCATTTCATCTCGAATTTCAGAATAACTACAGGAGCTAATGTCTTCCAGACATTACATTTGATGCTAAAATACATAACATATACAGATACATACCAAATACATAATATTCAAAGATATATTCATTAAAAAGAAAAGCCGCTGTACAAAATGCGGCCCTGGATTCTCTTTTAAAACGTACGGATAAAATCAGGTAGCGCATTCCGCAACTTAGCTGGTACGTAAGAAAAAAGAACTAAGACCATAACTGGTTGTTTTAGGTTTATTGAGGGACAGAATGTATAATTTGCGCGAAGATCATGCCTAAGAAGAGCACGAGAGAAAACTAACTACGTTAACTGCACACACCTGGGATACTGCTTAGTATCTGGCTAGAAATCGTCTTCTCACTTTTTCCTCCGGCCGCGCTTCAGCCATTTGATGAGGGCCAGTCTCGTGCTTCTCAAGTTGCCTCCTTCATGCCCAAAAGAATTCTGGGTAATTCTGCCATTCCATGACAAGGGAAGACACCCGATTGTGATTTCATAGATTTTTTTTATAAGTGTCGGGCCACCCAGTCCTACCAGAAAAATACAGCATCGATTGAGGTTTTTAGCTTTCAAAACTTGCCCAAATTGTATCGGTAGGTCCTGGAATTCGTCCACAGAAAGGCCAGAGAAACAACTTCACTCGTGAACCACCATGTTTACAACAGAGCATTTTAGGCGTCCCAGTCTGCATGAAACTATCTCTCGTCTCTGTGTTCTTTCAAAGGCTTGGCTTCACCCACATTCTAGCTTAATGATGCTAGGATGTCGGCTTCTGTGGAAGAAACTGCCCCGAAAAATCACTTATAATGTGATAAACCTACCATATTTGATCCAATTCGTTGACTTCTCGAACTAGGACGGTTGACATTTGTCACGTGATGCCTTAACCTGAGCCCACCCACTGTGTCCCAAAACCGCAGATGTTTCAATGAGTACTGTTTATACGGTGAAGCGAAGTGCAGCACATCGTTTATCGCCATAAAAGTACTGAAAACAGCAAGCACTTGGGACGTAAATTGTTAAGCTTATGACTTGTTCATACAAAATGTAACGATTATGAGGATGACGTGGAGGTAAAACTCTCTGCTCTGCGAGTTGCGAGTATCCTACAAAAATCGCGCCTAACCAAGTGATTAATAAGATCCTCCCAGGATTGTCCAGCACTCTCACAGGACTCTGAGTTAAGTATTAAATCAGTTAAAGAAAGGAGGTTATTTTTTGGTAATTTCATATTTTACGAAAGATATTTCGCATGCTTATGCAGTATTAGGTTATCTGTTAAAAAGGGGTGGCTTTACATTTTATAATTGCCACATCTTGTCAAATTGCAAAGAAAAGTTATTTCAGGGATAACTGTTTCAGTAATTCTAGAGGTAAGGGATAAACTGCCCCCCGGAATTTTTGGCAAAAGGGATCACTAAAACCTCCTTAACATGGGCTCACTTAGGTAAGCTCGGAGTAATTGAAAGCCATGGATCATTTTGGTACCGCTCTTTGTTTCTGATCAAACTTCTGCAACTGTATTTAGGTTGTGAGAAAGGTGAGCTTAAACAATCTCGTCTTCCATTTTTTGGTCAACCGTCTAATAACTATATGTTGTGATTGTAGTTTATCAACGGGAAGGGACTCTGTCGACCTACACGCTCTCCATTTGGGTCATCCCAAGAGATGGTCCAGTCGATTTGCTCTTGAATGGCGGGAGGGGTGGGTATGCAAAATGGTCGTAAGCGTCACAGTTATACGTGCCAAGTATACAAACTCTTTAATTATTTTGTCGAAATTGCATCAGCTGAGCCACTGTACTTTTCAAGCACACCAGCAACCTCGTTCCCAGGGGTCTCTCCTACTCCCCGGGAACGAGGTTGGCACACCAGTTGGGGTGATCAAGCGTTATTTATGAAAGCTTTCAGTACAATATTCTGTTGATAAAATACCTATGCTACAATATATGTCTCATGCACTTTTAATCATAATTGCAATTAATGATTACTTGTATTAAGGCTGGTTCTGCCGTCTGTTTAACAGCCTATCTAAATTTGGTAAAAAGCAAAACAAATTTCCCGTTCAATAGCCCATTCGGCCTCGCCTCATGGGTTATTGACCCGTAGCCCTTGTGGGCTACTAGGTCTAATATTAATGAGACTCCTGATCATTATACTACGGACACATTGTCAATGGCTTTAAAAATTCTCGATAAAATCTTAAACTGAATCCTATAACTAACCGGTAACCAATGTAACTGCTTCACTGTAACGGAGTAATGTGACAATAGTTTCGTTAAAAATAACTCTAGCCGCCGCATTCAAGGCTGAACGGCTGAACTTTCGCTATTTGATACGCGGGCAGACCATACAGTAAACTACAAGGAAGGATTACATCTTGGCCGTGTGGCACCTATATTTGAACAGACTTAACTGATTAGAGTGTAAAAACGTAATCCTTCCTTGTACTCGTACATGTTCATTGCCGTGACTTTAAGATCTTCAGTTCCTACGGCCTGACCTTGACCTTGTAGCTCAGTCGGTAGAGCAGCGGGGATGTAACCCGAAGGTCGTCGGTTCAATGCCCACCCTGGTCAGAGATTTTCTCTGTCCTTGTGTGGGCCCATTTCCATAAGTAGGGCTAACGCTCACATGGTTCATATGGGGTAGAAACTTAGCACTTCACCTTACACCCTAATCAGTTAAGTCCATACAGTAAACTGTTGCAGCAATCCACCCTACTGGTGACAAATGCATGGATTAAAGTTCCTGTGGTTTCTAGAGATAAATATTTCCGGCTCTTCTGTGCATTCTCAGAAATTTGAAACAATAACAGTCGTCAACGGTTACAACATTATACCATTAACGCGACTGCGCGTATTTTTGGCTGTGTTCTTGGCGTCGACCAAAAGAAAAGCGGAGTTTGGGGACGAGAATGCATAAAACCGTGAAAGGTTCCAATTTGCATACGCGCACCTTAACCAAACCTAATGTTATTTGCCGCCTTTTGCCGGCACCATTACAGAGACCAAACAGGCAATCTCTTCCCCCGAGTTTCACAAGTTAACCTCCTTGGTTCCACACCAACCAAAAAATTACCTTTTCATCTCTTTCACCACTTTTCTTAGCCAACCTTTCTCGCACATGCATCGCGCTTAAGGTGATACCTCAGTATTGCACTGCGCATATGGTGTGTCATTTAAAAATTTGTCAAATTTGTAACATTGTAAATATGGCGTAAGTCGATCATGCACGCAGAAACAGTTCTCAAAACACGCGAGAGAAGTTATGAATGACCCATAATTCTTTGCAAATAAGCAATATATCGTTTGCTGCGCTCACTCGTGAAATATTTTTCAACACTCGAAGAGAAATTTCGCATCCCCGCGCGGCCATGTAATATCCGCTATTTAAAGGGAACATTTACTAAAACAACGAAATAACTATATACCACATGTCTATAATCAAAACTGTTCGAAATTTTCCCTGTGAAAGCGTTTGTATCCGAAATAAATAGATTTCAAAAACCCTTGTTTTGGTTTCAAATTTCCCGGGCGTCGCCATCCAACCTCGTTCCCAGGGTCTCTTTGCCGACGAGGAGATAGAACCTGGGGACGAGGTTGGCCGCCATCTTGTATAACTGTGATGCATTATATGGTTACCCTGTCGTTTCAAAAGAAAACCTGTGTGAAAATAACAACCTCAAACCCAAGCTCTCTCTCCTCTCTTCCCTTGCCGTCGAGGTTGCGAAAATAAAAGCAACTGTAACACGTCACAATTATTCAAGATGGTGGCGCCCGGGAAATTTAAAAGTGAAATTAAGTGATTGTAAAATCCATTCCTTTTCGATACAAACACTTTTTTGAAGAACATTGTCCCGTAAATTTTGATTGCAAACATTAGTTTGTTCGGTTTAAAATTACTCATTAGGCGGAGTAGAGGCTCCCTTTAAAATAACAAATCGTGAAAGTATTGCCCATGGTCGAAGTTCGAAAAATTGGCACCGCGTTATTAACCGTTTCAATTTCCCTAGGTATTCGATACTGTGCACTTACACTGGTACATTTATTCAGGGGCGGTTCCGTTCACGTCCTCCCACCCTCATTTACTGAAGTGGCTTAAATGTCATCATCTCTTTATTCAATTTCAACAGTTCATCACATTTTACACGTGTCTGACGTGATGAATTAAATACGGTAGGAGATCTACCTAACTCCGTTAAGTGTTTTAAAACATGCCGACAAATAAGTGTGTTCCAAGAGCCAGAAATAGACCAATTTCGATATATTAAAATTCAACATAAAATCGACGCTCTGGGGAATAAAAAGAAGGATTTGTATGAGTTTATTTCCCCGCAGAGCATCGAGATGATGGCTTTTGTTTTACGTATCGAAATTGGACAATTAGTTTCAACCATTTCAACGTTTCCACATAACAGTTGTTCATTCCCTTTAATTAGATCTCTTACTTTTAATTTCCTTTTCTTCCAATTTTAACGATTCTTTTTGAAAAGATAGTATGTCTAAATGTCTTAAGTAATTCGGGAGACTCATTTAGTGTTCAAGACGCAAAAATCACCTGCTTCTGTCCCCTGGCTTGAATTAGTAGTTGTAATCATCGTTATTGATTGAAGATATACGAACGTCACAAAAAGTGGTTTGCAGAAGGGTCCTCAGATTGAAATAGGGAATAAACATTTATACACTGTTACATATAAGGCTTGAAGCTTGTAGGCCATGTTTAGACCATTTTCGAATTCTCACAGTTGGATTGGATCTAGCATTAAATGGAGG
>NC_090894.1:18947706-18960206 GCF_036669925.1 Montipora capricornis | reverse complement strand
GTTATCCACTGTTTTAGTATATACTAACAAAGGATATCCGGAGTTTGAGTACTCAATCTGCGCGCGCATTCAACGCTATCCACTGTTTTAGTGTTTACTAATTAACTATTATCCTACGAAATCGCGCGGAATATCGCCTGATCTAACAAAACATTGTTGGCTCAAAAGTTTGAAAGGCTGCAACATGCAACAGGGTACTTAAACAGATTCAACATGCAACACCCAACTGAACAATAGAGAGCTTTAGATTCTACGACGAGAACGAGTACGAGTTTTGACTGCCCGTTTATAGCGAAAATACTAAGGAAATTTATAACCCGTACGCTTAATCTTACTCTTTGCTAGCAGTATAGGTTGCTCAGTTATTCTTATTGCTGGTAACTGAGCCTTTTGCTCATCAAAAAATGCCAAAATTGCTACCGTGTTGTTGACTTGGTATAATTCGACGACATTTGTGCAAAATGTTGTGCTAAACTGACGACGGCATCACGTTTTTCCCGCCAAAATGACGCTGGTTTGCGCGCGCGCTCACTGTTGTCTTATGAGAAAATCTCGTACTCGTAGTCGTTCTCTTACTAGAATCTAAAGCTCCCTATGTCAGGTTGTCACAGTAGTAAGCGTTCCGGTGTTTGATCTCCGGACCAATCGTCAGGTGTGGGTCTCCACTCTGCTTCACTATTTTAGCACACAATGGTGCGTATCTTTCATCCAAACGAATCATAAGGCCCCATGGTTGCTTAATGCTTTATTGCGAATCTTTACCTAAGGTGTTTTTCATTTCTCCCTCCGCCATTTCGACATACCAAGTATTGCCAGCACAACAGGTGTGTGTTGCTAGGAGACCTTTCCTGTGACCTCCACGTGCAACCTGCAATATCATGTTGGCATTTTATAAAAGTTTAAAAGTTACTTTGAGTTGTTCAGGTTACGAATACAATATCTAGTACAAGCAAACAGTAAAGCAAGATCCTGCAAAGTCACTCTTCGAGGAATGAGCGCATTAGATTATCACCACTTCCTCTATCCACTACTTCCACAAATCCCACAATACACCTCTTTTACCCCCAAAAAATCTGCATAGACATTGTTTTCGACTTTTCTTGGGACATTTTCTTGTCCCAGGAGAAATAGCAAACAATGGTTATGCAAACGTTTTGGGGGGTAATAGAGGTGTATTATGGGATTGTGCAAGTAGTGAATATCCATAACAAGGACCTTTAAGGAAAGACGACGACGACGGCTCGGGTGTCGGCAACGAGAAGTCGCCACAAAACAATAGGTTTGAGTAGCAAAAACAACAGCTCTGTATGCCCCGCACGCGCCTTTCACATCTCGACAAAAATCTTTGTCGTTCGATCTCGTCCTGACGACGTGAAATGATGAAAATTGGGTTATAGGAAGGACGCAAGCATCTGACGATAAATTTTCAATTTTCTCCCGAAACATCCACACCATTCACGCTAGTTTGTTTCCGAATGACTTGGAATAATCGCCAAATTATTACAATAAGGGGGTGGGGGGATGATATTCTTAGACAACGTTCTCTTAGCAGTCGTCGGCGTCCTTGCTTGAGCTCCCTACTCCCCTGACATCATCAGCCGTCACAACCGTCTTTATGTAATATCCTGTTGATGTTTTTTGGTTACTGTAATTTTGAAAGGCTGCAAAGGAATGACGTTGCGAAATGCACCTCTGCCGTGGAGTCCAGGAGACGATGACAATGACGATGACGATTAGAACAATGATGATGATGATGATGATGATGATGAAAAGTATATTGTGTGCAGGTGTTGCACTACGAACTTAAAGGGGCTAGGTCACGCTATTTTGTTTAATTTTGTTAATTATGAGCTCTAAACGTCAAATTGGCAGAGCAAGAGTCTTTCATTTGCAAAATCACGGCCACATAACAACTGAGAATGATTTTCCAGCTGTGTAAATGACATTTTGATGTAGACTGATATAAATTTGAAAAAAGGTGGGCCGATGTTTTTCAAATTTACCCAAATTCAATCCATGTCAATCCTCTCCAGTTTTGTCCATCCGTGACCCTTCTTGGCTTCCCTGTGTTTTGTTAGAGTTCTCCTATAGTTTTGAACAGTTATTTTGATATTTTAGTTAATTCTATGACCATTCGATCAGTGCTGAAATTGCCTAAAATTACGTGACCTAGCCCCTTTAAGTGTCAGTGAGTGCCTAGCCTGCGAACGCAGACGTATTTCCGGCGGTCGTTTCTCTCCCCACTAATACACAGATCGCAAAAGTGACACAGCATCAAGCCACAAACCTGTAAACCCCTACCTGCCCTGTAGCTTAATTAAAGAAAAAAAATTGAACCATTTCATGCATACAATGCCACAAAATGCTTATTGCAAGAAATTTATTTTGAAACTGAAAGCATGCAAAAAGTCTCAAGAGTTAGTAATGATTATAATATTTACCTCCATGCAGCCATTCCATCTGTGAGTATCCAGCAAGGGAATCCATGCGGTTGGTTGAAGGACTTCACACGCCTCTGACAACAAGTATGCACTGTCTGCGACAAAGTACATGTGAATGAATGAACGAATTTAGAGGATGAGGTTAGCAAACCTACCACCATTGCAATGCTCACTTGTTTATTAACACACAAGAAACAAGTGATTTTTATTGATGTCGACTCAGGGTTACTCTTAACAAAAATCAGAGTGCACTTGAAAGGAGTCCAACCTGACGCTTTGCCACTGAGCTCATGGTAGCTTGGACATCGAATCTTTACCTCCAAGGAGGGCCAGTAAGAGATTTTAGGCTATCTAACACTTCTAACACTATTACAGCTGTAAATGATTTTACTTAACGAGCGAAATGATGAATGAAATGAATCATATGTTGTACTGCAGATATGAAATGAAGTAAAGCTATGACCCTCGCAGTTATGAACGCAATTTTGGCAGTTGCTAAACTAGACTGTAAACGCTTCTCTGCCCAATTGCTAAAATTGCATTCATAACTGTGACGATCATAGCCTTACTCAATTTTACAGTCTTGACACTGATGAACTGCTTGAGGAAGAAAGGGTTTTAACAACATCTGTCCACAACTTCCAAAAAATGCTCGTTTCAACCCTTTGCATCCTAAAAGGGCCACTTATAGACTTACAATTTTTCTTGCCATTTGTGAATACCATTTCCAGGCATTTCGATTGCACAATTGGAGTACAAAATAAATTTTTATACATGTAAAACTACATGTTTTCCATTATAATCATGAATATTGCAATAAAATTTGTCCTTCAAACCTAGTGCACCAGTGCCCAGAGCAGAAATCTCCTCAATGTACATGTAGTGGTACTTGTATTCAAAAGGAGGGACGTTCTTGTCAAGATTTTGAATAGGAGGATAAAGGACAACAATAACAGGTAACGAAGTAACAAAGTCTGTTACACACCACAGTTCATCATTACTTGACTTCCATCAACATAGCTGGTACAGTGTACTTGAAAAGACTGTAAAAATAACTGGTTAGCGGCTCTTAATAAGAGCCCTGCTCCAAAGTAAAGATTGCCATTAACAAGGTTAGGAAGACAAACTCCCTGCAAACTGCAAGCGCAGAAATTTATCTACTAATGTATACGCTTGAGAATTAGGTGAACTTTAGTCTCTGAAATTCAAATTTATTTTCTTGCAGTCAACCAGCTTGGAGCATAAGATATTACATGCCCTGAACCTCTTTACAATGGCTGGAGTTATAGCAACAATAAGGTGACAGGAGCAACAACTTTTACTTCTAAGAAAAGACTAAACAACAGCTACCTTGATGCCATGGAACTGTCACCTGGGAATTTTTTGGAGTCTGCAGCATAAAATGACAATAAATTGCCAACTGAAGAGCAAAAGTTACTGTGTTCCAAACCAAATACAATGTATGGCACAAATCAATGTGGTCACCTAAAGCTCAGTAACCAAGGAGAAAAGAGTATGAAAACAACCCTACAGAGAACTGCTTATTTCGCTACAATTACTGGGTTTTTTAAGAAACCCAGTGAGGATTTTCCGTGCCTCTGACCTACATGTATTTTCTTTCTTCACTGACACAGTTTCATATCTGTTTCTGATCATATCCGAAATTGCATCATGAAAACTTTGTGTGGAAATATATTTGGACTGTACAATGTAAATCTTGTAAACTGATCAGCATAATTATACTCTGGAACTCAACTGGCTTTTGTGACCAGTTCAGCAAAGAAACTTTAAAAGGGGCCATGTCCAAGACAAAAAACAAGACTATTTGTTAGCACATGTAAATGGTGCAATCTGATTGGCTGCTGTTTATAAACAGTATGATATTGTCATAAGGGTACAAAACAGTGAAGGACCCAGCATTATGTATCACTGCATGGTCACAAAAGTAAATTTAATCAACTTACAGCCACAATTCTTATGCAAAGAAAATTGCTAGATTTATCCATCCTACAGTATGCTGGGTGTTTTCATACAAAGATGTCACACCTCCAGTTTGATTAAATGCATCCACCAACCTTTGCTCTCAAATTCCACACAGGATGACCAGCAATATCTGGTCCAATAAACTGCTCTACTACGTTTAAGAGTCGCTCATTGGTCCACAAATCTTGAAAAGCCTAGAAAGATGTCATTAAAAGAGCAAACAAACTAGCAGTGAACAAATTGATCCATATTTTATTGCTGTACTAGTCAAAGGTTAAAAAAGTACACAGTCAAGGTAACTCTCCTTGGATTGTTTTGAATACCTTTGGTAAAACACCATTTTTATGCATTAACACTGTTGCTCCTGGAAACTGTTTCTCAAGCAATATCAGTCTTTCATAAAATGAAGCATCTTTGTGTTTATCTGAAAAAGAAAACAATAAACACTTTCTTTATTCAAGGACCAAGCTTCTACAGCTATAGGCAAGCAACAACTGAATGATCCACTTATTTGAAGATTTCAAAATGTAATGACATCAATTCTCAACTCCAAAATCTTATGGGAGGCTGGTATGTGTTTGATATGATGAGATTTGTTACTTCATCTCAACTGTCACCAGTTGAGTTAGGGTTCGCAGCAGGAACGTGTACATATCATGTATAGCTGGTGTTTGTCAGAATTGCTCCACAATGAAAAAATAATTGCAAGCATAATGCAATAAGTCATTTCAGTGAAATTTTACTGTAACAGCGATTTGTTACTGCAAAATCAGGTTTGAATTACTTGCTCAAAACTTAATTATTGCGAACCGACGAAGGAGGATGCATTCTAATCGTGTTGTTTTACGAATGTCCCAAAATAAGTTTCGTGGGTATCAGTCATGATGCAATGCAATTTCAGGGTTTGGACGCCATCTTGGACTGGCTGGCCGACAGGTACATCACCTCAATCTGATGTGATTGTGAATCTGTCATGCCTCAACATTGGGTTCGTATCGCAATGCCCGCATGCCCAAAATCCCCCATATTTCTATGTGCTTTGCAGTTATGGGTGTTGGTTGCTTGGTCATTTTCTTAGCTGTTTTTTAAAGGTAATTGAAGTTGTGTTGATTTATTCAAAGTATCACTTGCCAATATGAGTAAAGCTATTTATCAGAACATCAAAAAGCTGTAAAGCAGTGTGCTTTGTCAGAAACAAACACTGCCAATTCACCCCTGCATAGCAATTCATGCCGCCAAAGATGCAGAGTTGTGATTTGTCAACTCAGCTGCTTCTCACAGGAGATTCAAGTTCTCTCTGCATACTGTCTGAAACCACCCCACACACCCACTTTCCCTGAATATTTCTGGGCAATCAGTACAATGAAAAATATTATTTTACTATTTTACTTTACTAGTCCATGATTACAACTTGTTACTACTAGTAATTATACTGCAACTTTACCACAGTTTCTGAAACAAAGTCAAGCCAATTTATACCGTCTTAAAGATGGTGCCTACTATTGTTATTGCACATATGTTCTGTGCATCTTGATACACATGTACTTGGGTTTCCTACACGTATCAGTGATGCTTATACTTACAATAATATTTTTGCACGGTTTAAAACTATCCGGAGAACATAGACCTTAGTAAATACTCTTGGTATCCAAAAAGAAAATTGGGGGTAACCATGCATTTTTGAGAGATAATTAAGCTTCAATTTGAGGAAGAACGCCATACATTGCTTTGTATTTTATAGCTTTTTACAAATATTATTCATCAATTATCTTCAAAATATGCGTGGTTACCCCAATTTTCTTTTGGATTTTAATAACACTTGTTAAGATCTACATCTCCTGCATAATCATATACCGAGGCAAAAATACCATTGAATTAGTAGGCACCGTCCTTAACTCACATGAAATACTGTTAAAAATGATTAATTTAAAAATAATTCAGTTACATACCTTATAATTATAGCAAAAAGATAGTTACTGTAATAGTGTGGAGTTTGGGACACCTAAATAAACTATGTACGCCTCAAAGAGCAGTGTGTGAAACTGTTTCGGAGTACACTCAGACGCATGGATTTTTTGCTTTGGCAATGTTTACCTTTAATTTTTCCAGCAATCAAGAGCTTTTCGGCAAGTTCATCTAGAAGATCACAAATCGCTGAAATAACAGGCTCTAGCTCACTTTTCCTGAAGAAGTCTGGAACCAAAAGAAATCCCTACAAGAAAGAGTATGACTTATGAAATCACGAGTTTGTGATAAATCCCTCTTTCACATAAATGCCCTATTTTATGTAACACATGTAATTAATGTCATGCAATTAATACATGTAATTAATGTAATACATGTAATTAATATCTTAAGTTTTAAAAGAAAAGCTGCCGCCCGCTTTTTAAAATATATTTCTTAATTATCCAGGTAAATGTTTCTACTCGTACATATATGTATATATTTCTATTTTATGTAATATATATTTTTTATTATTGTATATTATGGCAGAATAGCCCCGTATAGAGGAGTCCGCTAATAAAGTCTACATGTTACCTGCTCCCTGTCTCCCCTCCCTCTTCAGAACAACGAAATAATAAGCTTTATAATTTATGTAAACACCAATGAAATACCAAGTGAGCTTTAGCGTGAAAACATGATATCTTCACATGCGAAAAGATCACTGTTACTATGGTTACAAATAAAAATGCGCATTTGATGCCTTTTGTGAAATGATTTAGTATTTCATTGGTGTTTATAATTATAATAAATAGAATATTACGTGGCTGCTTGGAGAAATGAAATTTCTCTTCTCAAAGAGAAATTTCATATCTCCGCACTGCCATGTAATATCCCCCATGTTATTCATGTGTTACATGTAACAATTGCATGGCAGACGTGCAGACTCCTCACAGCAGATGTTGCAAATCTGATATGTACATCTACATGTAAGTCACTATGAAAGTTTTGCACTACCCAGTAGATAGTATTTCAGCAATTTACCACTTTTTTACTATATCCTATATTGTACAAGCATCAAATTTTTGTGTTTTAAAGATAGTTTAATGGAGACATTTTTCAGTGAGTGATTAAAGTAAAAATGCCCCAAGTGTGACAGGTGGTTTACAAGGAGAAACAAAGATTTTCACTTAATTGAGTCTCCTGTCAATTTGAGGTACTGATCATGGCGTAGTAATTTACAAAGTACCGCGGATGAAAGGTTTTTGTCTTGTTGTGTGACAAAAAAAACACGAGGTTGACACCCATCAGGGTAGCCACTGCAACTATGAGCAAAACTGACCTCACAGTGCTTGCAAGAGGTTCAACCTTAAACAGTGCGAGCCTTCACCAATGCATACCAACCAAGGCAAATGCAGAGTCTTAGGATCTTCCCTGTACCTTATTGAAAATATTATGTTTGCATTGAGGGCTGCAATTGCCAGGGTTGTTTCAGTACTGGTAAGACAATAATGTCCTCTGACATGTAATAGAAATAAGGTGCTCTAATGGCTGCAGTATTGTAGAAGTGAAATGCACATGAATGAAGGCATCAAAATAAACCTTATTCACTTGTACATTTTGTTTTCCCAATTCAAATCATATGACAATAATTAATCCTTTGTTTCGTTCATTAAAAAGAGTGCATGCAGTCATAATCATGCTTGCATGCACTCTTTGCATTCAACTCAAACAAGACAAAGGATCAAATCCTCAGTAGACTACTGAGTATCATCACATGATCTGTACTGGGAAAACAAAATGTAAAAGCGAATAAGATCTATTCAATATAGTACACGCGCTAAATAGTTTTCTTTTTTTTAATTAAATAAGGAGACATAACAAGGTCAATGCAGTCCTTGATTATTTATGCATAAGCATATAATCAAGGCATTACAAATCGATAGAAATCAATCATCGGAAACTTAATCGATTGCTCGATATTACTCAATAATTGTTCATCGATTAGCTAAAATAATCGATAAAAATCGATAATCACAAGATTTGACTGGAATAAGATAGAGAAAAACCCAAGATTTTCGATTATGTTGGTTTACTCGGCCGAGAGAACAGGTCAACTCAGACTTAAGTACAGTAAGGGTTTTGTCTTACTGTAAAACCTCTCCCGTTCATGACGAAATCGATATTTTCGATATAAATCGATGGAAAAATCGATTGAAATCAAACCGTAATTACCAAAACCGCTAAAATGGATCAAATCGATAAACACAAAAAACTCTGCTATCGATTTTTATCGATTTTCGATATTAATCGATTAATTATTATCGAAAAATATCGATTACGATCGATTTTATCGAGTATCGAAATTATCGATTTGTAACGCCCTGATATAATATAGTAGTGAAAACAAATAAGAAACTTGTGATACAGTGGAAAATCATTCGACGCTTGCACAGTGAACCTTGTCGCTACTCACATAGGCGAAATTAAAATTAGTAAAATAAAACAGCTGAGTAGAAAACGTATAACTAACCTCATCGAAAAACCGCTTTACTTGTTCATCTGTCAGTTGCCCAGGTTTCCTATCATAAGAAGCTGTTGTTTGTGGCGGACTTGTGAAGATATCTGGTTGTGTTGAAATATAAGCAGGCATTTTCAATCGATTTTCAAGCCAGCAAAAATTAAAAAACTTCCATTGACGGACTGTTGTTGTAATACCTGCGTGTTTGACATGTGACTTTATACAAGTTCTGCAGTCATGCAATCATCGATGACGGAACTGTCAAAAGTCAATTTCTTAGGTCATGTCAGGCATCGAGAGGGCGTCCGAGAAAAAGCAGAACCAGAAAACGCAGACCAAGAAAACACATACACAGAAAACGCAGATCTAGAAAACGCAAGCAGAGAAAAAAAACCTAGAAAATAACGACTTGATGTTAGGAAATTGCTGCCGTGGTGAGTGTGCCTGAAGCGAACGAACAAGGCAATTCGCTCTATCCAGGGCGAACGGGCGAACACATTTTACCTCTAGACGCAAGGGATATGTGGTCAAAGGTGCAAGGAATTGTGTTTATGCACGAATAGAGGAATTAAGATGCGCGGTATACGAGCCTGCTCCGTTCATTTCGCTTCTCGTATCCTCAAACTATAGTCGTCTGAACTGTCCGATACTGTAGTTTCACTGTCACGCAACAAAAAAATTAATTCGAAATCGTTGAATGAAAAAGGCCAAGAACTTGGAATACTGTAGGAAGCAAATCTTTCAAACACCTCTCAAATTCTCAGGTCTGCGCAGTACATCGTTTCTGAGTTATTTGTCGAAGCGTTTCACGCATTTTCGTAGAGTTTTGTTTGGAGTCTTTTGGAGATTCCGTGTGGTCCACCAATGTGGCGGCCTGTAATCAACAGAAAACGTCTGGAGGTCACTGCGATGAAAGCACTTATTTTCGCTCATAATATACGTGAGTATGAACACATCTCCTAATGTACTTAAAAGGCTCAAACTGCTGAGATTCATAAGGATAGACTATTTTTTGCTACCAAATATTTTGCTGCCAAAAGTTTTTGCTGCCATATTTTCGAAACGAAAGACGTCACGTAACTGGAACCATGAAAAGAGATTCATTTCTAAGTCATCTTCGACCTCCTTTGGATAAAAATCAGGAAGACCTTACGATTTTGATTTAAGAATTTGATGACGTCACTGTGAAAACCATCTATTGTATTCTTTCTTCTCTCGAGTGGGGTCCAGAAGGAGGTCCAGTTGGGGGTCCACAAATGAAAAAAAATCTCCCTGTAATTCCACGCACGAACCGTCGTTAAATTACCGCAGGCATAATTCAACATCTCCCTTCCCCTCGGCAGCATATCTACAATTTAGGTAAACTAGAACTATTTCGTAACTTTTAATTAAAAGGCGACTTTGCCAAAAGAAATTTTATACGGCAAGCTAGTGGACCTGGCACCCTGCAATTGAGATCACTGTTCTCGAATTAAGTTATTTAGCCCTTGGTTTGACTGAATCACTCAATTTGTTTACCATCCCTCGTCAACTAGCTCAATCGAGAGCGAGTTCGCACAGCGAAGCAACGCTTGGGGTCAGATGCCTGAGTAAAAAGTGGTTCTTTCCAAGTCTTCGCAGGCTTCGTTCATAAAATTCGTCGGAGGGATTAAAGAGTAAGAGCTAGTAAGGAACTGAGCTCGCGGTATTTGTGCTCTGACTCCATCCAGCAATATGTGGGCGACTTGGCGTGGTATTTCACAAGGGCTTATGGTGTACAAGCCCACGTGAGAAACAACAGCCACAAGTCTACGGGTGTTCGAATTTTAAAACCATGAACCATTTGTTAAATAGATTTCACAAATACGGATTAGAAAGGATCGAGAAAGCAAAGGCATTGGCAAATACTAGCTCAGTACATTGTTTCTCAAACAAGGTACAGTAACTGAAGCCTCAAAGTGCATGCTACGTGCATGTGCCGATTGCGCTGAAACAATAGTGCACCAATTGTCAAAAAATGCTCGTAATTTGGAGAGAAGGTGCTGAAAACTTTGAAACATTTCCTTGTAGGTTTTCATAAATATGCCATTAATTAATTTTGCGATCATAAAAGAACTTCAGTTTGCCAAAAACTGTTCTTGAAGGCAATAAGTTCTTTTAAACTTGCCAAAATATACGAAGAGGGAGCTCAAATGTTGCCTAAACTGTGGTTAAGAAGTGCTCCAGAGTGCTCAAAATGATACATAGTGCCCCAAAATAGAAAATATGTTAAGAAAGTGTCCAGCACAACCGGGACATGCCTAAGTACATCTGAAAAAACATAGTCTCCGCGAAGCCATATTTTCGTTTCTCCCGCATTCAACTGCAGTTTGATCTCCAACATAGTAAGAACACTGTCTGCACCACACTTTTCCATAGATGACAACTTTGTTTCAAGCTAATGGTGCAAGGATTTGCAAAGGCTGTGAAAGACCTGGATGAAAAATTGTTGACTTCACGAAATCCCGTTGCGATAAATTTATCATTACTTCCCAGTCTTCATTGGAGAACTGAACCTTTTTTGGGGTTTTGAATTACCATTTGAAACCCTCTACAAAATCAATTGTTCACCAATTATTGTACAGTGACCTAGGATAATGTTTGAACGCTAAATAGTACAAATTTATTCATTTCACTTCCAATTGTCTGCCTCAGGCGGAGCAATCAAATAAATTCCCAGTCTTCCTCGCCAGAGAACAAAGCGCTATAAGTTCGCGGCTTGAAAGGTGACTGAGTTCCATAAAAATGTTGTGTTTTGCGGCGAAACAGTTGTCCATTCTGATCGATAGCCCAGAGCTCGTCATCTGGAGTTACCGAAATCAGTTCAAAATTACCCGGCACCTTTTTCCAGTAGTAACCCAAACAATTGTCCTTGCTCACCCCGTAGCGACAAACGATATCACCGTTAGGGGAAGTAGCCCAAACCATGTGTTCACTAATGGCTAAGTCACGCACTCCAGTTCCAGGAACCATCTCCCAAGAGGTACCTATAGGAAAGCTTGGCGTGACATCACGGCGCGCATAAACATTGTTGCGATCATCCACCGCCCACACAACACGATCCCCGGGACTTACGGCTATTTTAGCAAATCGACATCCCGATAGGGGGCTCCCATCTACCGGGATCCAAACCTGCGTAACGGTGTGATCTGCGGAATCTTCCTTTCCGATCCGTAGCCAGACGTTGCCCGCATTATCTACAGCCCATGTGCTAAGTGCGCCACAGCTGAGGTGGATGACTTTGCCGACGCCGAACTGATTTAGCGTCAGCTCCACCCAACCAAAACCTTGCGGACAAGTATCGGAAATTCCCGTGCGTTGAACGACTCTTGAAGTATGTGTGATTGCCCAGAGATTGCTGCAAGATGCCGAAATTAGTTTCAATATTTTTCCGTGCGGTGGTTCTACAATGACGGGTCTTTTTCCGGGCTGGAAGCACATCAGCTCTCCGTTTGGTTGCAAAGCCCACACGTGACCCAAATCGCCTTTGAATGAACCCACGGACAGGTACGACCAGGATACTGATTGGGCAATGCCTTGTGGTGCGAGTGAATCCCAGCGAGTTCCAAGCAAGTGGCCGTGCGAAGCCTGGATTG
>NC_090894.1:18942706-18945206 GCF_036669925.1 Montipora capricornis | reverse complement strand
CACACAATCAACGAGACGACAGAACAGAACAACAACAACAACAACAACTGGCCGGGGGCAAACCAGTTGGCTATTTACAAGTGCAGCCGCGAAGTTGAACCAGGAACTAAAGCAACAACAATTTATTCAATAAATCAAATTATCAAATAATTGCAACAGTTCTTTTAGATTTATTAAATTCTAACTTACAGAGCTTTTGCCTGCAATTAGCGAGGGCTGTTCGAGGCGGGCAAAAGAGGAAAAAAAGAAGATTGAGAAGTTGTATAAGTAATATTCAACGAACAAAACTAGAAGCAATCTAGTTTGTCGTGCGATCAACCAGGATCAAATTCAAAGAGTGGTCAAAATGGGTCATGAACCCGGGATCTCCGCATCTCAAGGCCAGCACCCAAAACCAGTGGGCCGCAATGTCTAACTAAAACCGCAAAAGGGCAAAACCACTTCGTAGAAGCAAACCTTTACCCATCGTTAACTTCGATAACTTGATGATTAAAGGCCCACGTTAACCCTACAGACATTGCGGGCCGTGGGAGCAATTTTCATATATGAAAATCCCGCCAAAGCTGAAATTCATCCAATCAGGTCGCTAAGATAAGCGATGCGAATCTCCATAACAAAAACAAACGGTCAAAAAGCCTGTCGGTCGAGGCGGGCCTTCAAGTTGCGCGCCTCTTTGTTATTGCTTCTTGTTATATAATATAACTTTTTCTCGCATAGAGCAGTTTTCAAATGACTGTAGAAAGTAACTTCGCGATTGCGATTGCAATTGTTACGCTTAGTGATTGGTTTAAAATTCTCTCGCCAGTTTATCAACCAATGAGAAGGAAAACTAAAACCAATCGGTTCATTGCGCTGTTTGCACCTGTTGTGATTGGTCGAAGTTTGTTTACGACAGCTCAAACGTGATGATTGAGTATGACCTTACCTTCATGTTTGTATACATCAATGTGTCCCACCCTGTCTAAAAACCAAGCCAGTCCATTAAAACACGACACCTGCAAATATTGTGTATCCACTTTGATCGTTTGCCAGCCTCTGCCAGTCGGACAATCTCTGCTTACGCTTGTTCTCACAAAAACGTCACCGTTTAACTAGTAAAAAAAAAGGGGATGGTTAAGTTTGAAGTGTCAAGGGCTCCAGTTGTGGCACGCATGTAGAGGGGGCGAGGGGGAGGTAATCTGTCTGGCTAACCAAATGGCTTACCACTCTGAGCGTATTTGACAAATTTTGGACTCATTAGTAAAGACAATATATTACTAATTCGTATAATTTTTTAAGTAAACAAGTAATATATCAAAGTCGCTTTTTAAATATGAAACGCACTTTCAGGCTACCGCCGGAGAAACAAAATCTGTTCGATTCCATAATACATCTCGTTTACCCCCCAAAAAACTTGCATAATCAGTGTTTGCAAATTTCTCCTGGGACAAAATAAAAAAACCAATGCCTATGCATATTTTTGGGGGTAAAAAAGGTGTATTATAGAATTTTCCGTTCTATTTGTCAAATAAAGTTTCACAACAAAAAATAATGGTGACCTTGGAATCTATAACATAAAAAAGCAGATTCCTGTTATTGACAACCTTTAAATCAATTTCCCCAAATAATTGCTTCAGTCTTAGGTTTTGATGAGCGTAAATAACCATTTTTTCATGTATTCTATTCTGTATCTCCTACAATGTGAGTATGTTTTTGGAGTTTTGTTTGCAAATGTGGTAGTCTCGTAATATTATTGTATGTGTGTAGTGCTTGATTTTTAAAAAAAGCTGTACACTGGCAAAGTTAAAAGCTCGCAGTGTTCATGGCATATTTAGTAACACCGATAACAAAGAACAATTAAAGCTAACCATTCCAAAATCAACAAGAGTGTAATAAATTTCCAACAGCTGATTTTGCCTGTAACTCGGTAAAGTAGTTACAACCAAAGACGTCTTTTATCGATGCTGATTCAGGAAAACTCGGAAAAATCCGAATTTTCTAACAAGAGTCAAACCCACGACCCTCCGATTAGAGGTGCGGATGCTCCACACCTGAGCTACAGGAGACGAGTAATGCCCATAGCGGTTGAAAAGATGTCGTATCGTGTCTATCTTACTTACCTTTATTCCCCAGACTGCTGACCGATCAATAGCCACGTATCGCATATCCTTCTCCACCGGCTGCCATTTCTTCCCCGTCAAATGATTAGTGGAAATTCCTATGCGAACATATCCGTAATTTTTTCGATCAATGCTCCAAATTACGTCCCCAGCATGACTGACAGCTAGCATTCTCGCTGATCCTCTTAGCTGAGTCCACGCTACTACTGAGAAATGTGTCGGACAGTAAAAAATAAGATCGTAATTTGTAATGCACCAAATATGCATGTCTGAAACGGCGAGGAACTGCAAGTAGCCCTGCCCCGGTGGGGAATAATCCGCCCAGCTATCTGCCAGCATGCGCAGACCAGTTTGAGTTGAACCAGGGGACTGAGAAAGCGAGGACCCAGAACTAGGAGACG
>NC_090894.1:18925206-18937706 GCF_036669925.1 Montipora capricornis | reverse complement strand
TTGTCCAGAAATGCACCTAATTAGATGCACGCCAGTCCATTAGCTCAATCGGCAGAATGTGGTGCTGATAACGCCAAAGTTGAGAGTTTGAACTTCACATGGACCAAGGCTTCCTCCACCATGTGGGAGGCACGGTGGCCTCATGGTTAGTGCACCCAACTCCGCAGCGAGTGGTCTGGGTTTGGGCCCTGGCCAGGAACATTGCATTGCGTTCTTGGGCAAGACACTTTACTCTCACAGTTCCTCTCTCCAACCAGGTGTATAAATGGGTACCAGCGAATTTAATGATGGGGGTAGCCCTGCGTTGGACTTGCATCCAATCCAGGGGTTGTAGAAATACTCCTAGTCACTTCATGCTACAGAAACCGGGATAAGCTCTGGCCTAATGGGCCACTTGGCTCGTAAGCACACTTAACCTAACCAAATTTTGATATCCAACACAAAGTGTTCCTTTAAGCCTACGCCTAAATGCTACCTATTTCCAACAATAGCGTAAGGGTAAAGTTAGTGTTGTAATAAATTCCCACTGGGAGCCCTCACTCCCAAACGCCCCAGGAAAGAATAAGTTATGGGAAGAAGCGAGACCTGAGGAGAAAAGGAGCAGTAGCGAGACAGGAAGGAAACAAAGGTCATCGCTGCTGGGAGGAGGGGGGGAACGCCGAGCTTTCAACTGGCGAACGTTTAACGAAAAGAGACTTAATCAGGCCAGAACAGGCCTACATGTATTTATGCAAAACCTGTGTGAAAACAGAGCACGCAGGAGACTACGAGCGCGTGGGAATTTTTATCCTTGGATCCCCAAAGGATTTGGGGCGTTTGTGCGAGATGGCCCTAGTGAGAATAATGCTTCTATTGTAGGGGCATTCTTGACATTTAAAACAGTCATGAGTGGGGGATGCTAACACTAACCCTAACCCTAACCCAGCTAAAGCCAATTTCACATCTCACCCACCCCTGAGATCTACATTTTCGAAACCAAATTATTTTGCTCTGCTTTGAATTAACCCTTTGCCTTTCATACACTTATAGACTTTACTCTGGGGGTGGTGGTGGGCGATTTCTGGGACGAAAGGGTTTACAAGACCTAAGTCACCTGAAAAAACTGTCTCCTATAACCCTATCCATCCGAGAGTGACACATAGATTTTACTTTTTCTATTAAGACCAAATGAATTGGGGGCCAATTCAAGGATGAAAGGGGTTATTAAGGTCTTCTATTATTATATGTTGTAGTAAAAATCTTTCCTTGGCTAAATTAGGGATAATGTCTGTAAGACAAAAAAATGTAAAAAAGCAATTTAGTTTGAAAAAAATTTAACCACGGAAAATTCTATTTATCTGTATTACAGTATGCATTTATACTTCTTCCTTTTTATGTAGTTCCTGAGGAATCTCAAAAGCATTTGCTACTATGGCCACTTTGCACTTTTTCTTTTTTCCCACTCATATACATGTATAAACTTTTCTTCCTTTCTTTTTAATTGCTACATGTATGTCCACTTTTGTATTTACTTATATTATATACCGGTAATAAATAGTGCACAATAAAAACTCTTGACTCAGCAATCACACCTTTCCAAATCCTTGAGACACCAATACAAAAGTAAAGATAGTGATTAATCCACTGTTGAAACCAACAGCTGTGTAACTATAAGCTGGCAAAAGTCGGATACATTTAACAGGCTCATTGGTAACCTGTTGAGAGAAAAAAGGTGCATCAAAATATAAGAGTTATTTCTGAAAAATGAAAATAAGAGAACATTGTCCTCAAGCATTGGTCTCATTCCCAAAGAATGAAGCACACATGGACCAAAGACGTTACTGGTACTTCCTGAATTGTTCTCCAATCAGTCCAATGACCATTAACTAAAACCTTGAACTTGCTCCTTCGGGCAGGAATTCTGAACATTATTGCCTGAGACAAATTACTTAAACCCGACAGCAACAAAACCTTTGACAAACCTCACATGGTAGCCGTATAAGCCTCTTGCAAGTTCGATCATATAGAAAGGTAACTCCTACGTTTGTGCCAAAAACAATAACGTCGTGTGACACATCAAGACAGGTGTATTCAACTATCAGGGTTTTGGTGTTCTCGTACGCTCGCTCTTTTAATGAGTGCAACAGATTCTTTACTCCATGTTCTTTAGCTTTGTCCCATACATGACCCATTAAGTTCTTATGGCCAAATTGTGCTTGGAGTGGTAAGGAATCCAGGACTTCATTCATTGGTTCCAATTCTGCTAGAACAATGTCCTTCCCTATGACAAAATCTGTGGACCCAAAAATTCCATGATTATTCAAGGCAAAGTATTGCTGTACATTTTCTCCTAAATGACCTCCATGGTGTCTTGCGGCTTAATTCTGCAATAAATTTTTGTTAAGCTGAAATTCAGGACAGTCTGTGGAGACCACTACAGACTCAAGTCAGATTCACAAAATATTTTAAATATCATTTTTATCAGAGGCACTAAAAGTACTGGTATTTTGTCTTTGAATTGTCATTGGCCAGTTTTAAGACACAAGCCTAGTCCACCATTACCAAATACACCTTCTCAAAATTAAAATTCAAAGTAGAATAAAATCTTAAGAACAGCCAATGATGACATATTAACCCAAAACTAAACACAAAGGTGGCATGAAATGTGATTGGTGATACGTGCTATGCATAGGTTACTGCTGCATAATTATGGTAAGATATCTCGAAACCTTTTCGAGCACATTTGTATTTAGAAGTAATCCAATCATTTTCTTGTTAATTTTGAATATTATACAAAATAAGCACTTTGAATTTTTCTAAAGTCTCAGCAGATTACACTTTCCCTAGGGGCTTGAGGAATTTTGTTGTTCTTTGAAAATGCTTAATCCTTCTCATTTATTCCAAATTGAACTCGAAATGATGTGATTACCTCTACTAAATGCACCACCTATCAAGTTAAATTAAAGAGATACTTCTATCCAAACCACCATTGCAATGGAAGTCACAGACCTTATTAGCTTGTCATATTTCGTTTTCCCAAATTATGTAGATCATGTGACAATACTCAAGAGGGTATTTTCTTTGAAAGTAGGACATTCTTATACTCACATTCACCCCTCTGAATGAACAATCTCACTCTCAATCTCAATCTTTTGTCCCATGATACAAAACTGACAAGCGAATAAGGTTTACCATGCATATTAATTGTTCTGAGATACTTTGTTTGGAGATTTTATTTTTGGAATGAGTTCAATGGGCTAATGTTTAGGTTTTAAGGAGTTGATTCCATGGTTTGATCAGTTCCGTATACATCCCGAAATTTAAGCTTATGTCATTCGTTTCTCTAACCGCTTGATTTTTCACTGAGTTACACCGGGAACTTATGTTACCTCAAGCTTATTTTTTGACACGTAATGCACTAACCTTGCGTTTTCTCCATTGTTTAAATCTTTTCTGTCCAACTTAAAATACGTTTCATTCAGTGGGAGAATGTCATAGTACTCAGAGAGCCTTAGATATCATAGCAAGAAGATTTGAAATTTAGCATATTCCGGCATATTCCTCCATGTTTACAACATCACCTGATTCAGATGATTCATGCAACTCTTACCGCTAGGTACGGCATGTATGGGGAATTATCATGTCCCCAATACATATCATGTCATGACATATATATGTCCTACTGCTAACTTCACAGCTTTCCAGCGCAATACAGAACAGCTGTATTTAGCTCTTATTAACCGAGCTTAGTCAGTCTGTATGGGAGAATCTTGACCGAGGTGGTGAGTACAGACCGAACGCAGTGAGGTCTGTACACACGACCGAGGTCAGTTAATAAGATGTTTATTATATGGCAAACAAGAACAATTTAATTCGTTTAATGTAACTGGTTTGTACTAACTGACATTTTGCTTGCGAACGGCGATGAGTGGCGATGAGCTGAACTTAATTCTGTCAAAGTTTGCTCGTCATCCTCTCTTTTGTCATCATGCTGTTTGGCACTTCCATAAATAAATATTGGTAGAAGAAAATGCTCAATATTTTTGCATTTTAGTTTGCATCTTTTCACCGCAAAACATTACTGGTCCAGATGCCGGTCTAGATGGGAAAATCTAGACCGCGGTCAATATCGATTTCAGCCAATCACATTCGTGAACTTGGTAGTTCCCAGTCCTTGTGAGACAGAGCCATATAATAAAGGGGTATACAGACCTACACACGGCTATACACAGCTGTACCAGGCTATACAGGGCTATACACAGCTGTACCAAGCTACACAGGGCTATACACAGCTATACAAGGCTATGCACAGCTATACCGGGATATACAGGGCTATACACAGATATACGGGCTATACAGGGCTATATACAGAGCTATACACAGCTATACAGGGCTACACACAGCTATACAGGGCTGTAGACAGCTATACACAGCTATATACACTCACAAACAGCGATACAGGGCTATACGCAGCTAAACAGAACTATACACAGCTATACAGGACTAAAAACAGCTGTACAGGGCTATACACAGCTATACAGACCTATACATAGCAATAGAGGGCTTTACACAGCCATACAGGGCTAAACACAGCTATACAGGGTTATAAGGCAAGGTTACGTTTATACCAACGTTGGCCGTGTAGCACTTATATTTTAAACAGAGTGAACTACTGATGGAAATGGGCCCATACAAATTCCCACCCTAGTCAGAGTTTTTCTGTCCTTGTGTGGGCCCATTTCCATCAGTAGGGCTAACGCTCACATGGTTCATGTGGGATAGAAATCTAGCACTTCAAATCACACTCTATTTAGTTAACTCTATACAGGGTTATACACAGCTACATAGGGCTATAGACAGCTGTACGGGGCTATACAGAGATATACAAGGCTATAGACAGCTATACACAACTATACACAGCTAAACAGAGCTATACACAACTATACAGACCTATAAAGGGCTCAAACCAGCTGTACAGGGCTATACACAGCTAGACAGAGCTATACACAACTATACAGGGCTACAAATGGCTAAAGCCAGCTGTACAGGGCTATACAAAGCTATACAGGGCTATACAGGGTTATACACAGCTAAACTAAGCTACACCGGGCTATACACAGGTATACAGAGCTGTACACAGGTATACAGAGCTATACGCAGCTATATGGGGCTATACAGGGCTATGCATAGCTACACAGGGCTATACACAGCTATACAGAGCTAAACACAGCTATAAAGGGCTATGCAAAGCTATACAGGCCTATACACAGCCTATGTGCATATGTTTAAACAAACGAAATGCAGCAGCGCCATGTCTGGAGGTACTGCTTTTCTGTCTCTTGTTCAAACATTCCGTCAGCACATGCGTAAGTGTTCTGGATCTCCGATACCTAGCCTACCAAAAAATATTACGATGCAGGTTTTTTACAAGGAATTGCGGTTTCAGTTGATTCTACAGGCATAAACGTAACGTAAGAACCGTGCGTATCTGGTCTGATCTCCAGACAGAAGTGAGAGATGGTTTCATGCAGACTGGGACGCCTAAAATGCTTTGTTGTAAACATGGCGGTTCACAGCACGAGTTAAGTTGTCTCTCTGGCCTTTCTGTGGACGAATTCCAGGACCTACCGATACAGTTTGGGCAAGTCTTGAAAGCTAAAACTCCAATCGATGCGGTATTTTGCTGTTAGGACTGTTTGGCCCCACAATTAACAAAAAATCTATGAATTGAGAATCGGGGGTCTTCCCTTGGCATGGAATGGCAGACTTAACCAGAATTATTTTTGGGCATGAAGAAAACCACTGGTCCTCATCAAATGGCTGAGGTGCGGCCGGAGAAAAAAGTACTGAGAAGATTTCTAGCAAGATACTAAGGAGTAGCCCTGCATGCTGTTAACGTAGACTTTTAATCTCTGAACAAGTTTTTATTGTAGAAAATTCGCGACAAAGTAGTGCTTTTGTCGCTATTATCCTCGTAACCAAAAAAATGGCGTTTCGTAATTTCTTGTCAAAGAAACGGTATAGTGAAAATAATAGAATACTGAGATTTACATTTGCAAATTACCTGTCCTCTTTAAATACCACTTAGTCAAACTCTATATTTTTATGCAATAAGCTCATTGAAACTTTCCACATATTACCGTATAAAAGTATGTTTTAAAAAAAGGGTTTTCCTGATTATATGAAAAGTACGTTTCCTATCCCTTCCTCTTCTCATGAATGATCTTTGCAAATATTACATCCCGTCTTTCATTAAACGAAGAACAGCCAGTTATGGTCTTAGTTCTTTTTCTCATTTATCTGCTAAGTTGCAGAATGCACTACCTGATTTTATCCGTACCACTGAGTTTAGTGGTTTTAAAAGAGACTCCAGGGCCGCATTTTGTACAGCGGCTTTTCTTGTTAATTAATATATCTTTAATTATTATGTATTTAGTTATGTATTTGTATATGCTATATATTTTAGCTGTAAATGTAATGTCTTTCTGGCCTTTCTGTGGACGAATTCCAGTACCTACCGATACAATTCGGGCACGTTTCGAAAGCTAAAATCTTCATTCGGTGCTGTATTTTGCTGGTAGGACTGGTTCGCCTGACACATATAAGAAATCTCTGAAATGAGAATTGGGGGGTCTTCCCTTGTCATGGAATGGCAAAATTACCCAGAATTCGTTATTGGCATGGACAAGGCGACTCTGGCCCTCACCAAATGGCTGGAGAGAAAAGTGATGGTATTCAGGATATTAGGTTTCAGGCCTCTTATCTTGGGGCGTGCGCATTGACATTTGGGAAATGGTGGGCTTCTAGTTTTGTTTACAATTTCACCCCCGAAATAGTACAATTCTGGCGACGACGATGGCGCTTGTAGGCCAGGTGGGAGAGTATATGGATGGCAAGGAAGATATTGGAAGCTATCTCGAACGTGTATAATTATATTTTGCCGCGAATTATGTCAAAAAGGACAACGAAGTTGCTACGTTACTGCTGAGGTTGGAGCCGATGCGTATGGAGTTCTTCGCAATTTGCTGCCCCCTCCTCCCTTCCTTTTGACAAGCTAAAAGAAGTTTTGATTTAGCATTACGCTCCAAAATCTATTTTGATAGCGGAACGTTTTAAATTTCATCGTCGCAACCAGCTTGAGAGCGAATTGGTTGCTTAGTTTTTGGTGGAGTAAAAGCGGCTAGCATTGAAGTGTGAATTCGGCGTTTTTCTTGAAGAAGCGTTACGGGACCGACTTGTTTGTGGACTCAAAAACGTACAAATCCAAAGGAAGTTCTTAGCGGAGAGGGAATTGACATTCAAGAAAGGATTTGAGACAGCACAATCCATGGAGTTAGCTAACAAGAAGATGTTCGTGACGTCATCGCGACTGGAAACGAGTCAGTAAACAAGGTCGGCAAAGTTGCCACACCAAGGCGTCTACATGGGGAATCTGTTAGTTGTTTTCGTTGTGGTCAAAAGCATGCTCCGTCAGATTGCTGGTGCAAGGCCGCTCAGGGTTACAGATATAAAACAATCGAGGTTGTTTCGCAGTCAGATACTGCTGATGATAAAATGTGTGGTTCTGGTTTGTATACTGTCACTTCTAAAGATTAGCGTGGATCGAGTTATCAAGTCCAGCTGTTGTTGGATGGCAAACCAGTCAGAGTGGAAGTAGATACTAGATCCGCTGTTTCTATTATTTCCGAAACGGTTTACAAAAAAATATTTCAGCATCTGCCATTGTTCGGGAGGAGAGTAATACATTAGATCCCAGGCTTCTTATCTTGGGGAGTGCGCATTGACATCGAGTTTTGGCTGAGACGTGGCCGGCTTTTAGTTTTTTATTTTATGTTACAGTTTCAGACCCCAAAATAGTACACCATTAACTAATGGTTGTGCTCTTATTCAACCGAACCCAAACGTGTCTACTAAACGGTAATAACATTAAGTAAAGTACGATCGTCCGGGTGAGTGTAGTCCTGAGAAGGACTGTTTGAGATGACATTGACTGACGTTTCGAAAACCTGAGCGGAAGTGATCTTCAGAGTCAAGTGACTCTGAAGACGTCAAGTGACTCTGAAGACAAGTGACTCTGAAGATCAAGTGACTCTGAAGACAAGATGACTTCCGCTCAGGTTTTCGAACTGTCAGTCAGTGTCATCTCAAACAGTCCTTCTCAGGACTACACTAACCCGGACGATCGTACTTTACTTAATGATATGACTCCTGGGTTCAAACCATTTACAATTAAACGGTAATAAATCGTCCAAAATGTTCCTTCGCTGTGGTGTTCCACGGGGAACGATTCTGGGACCCCTTCTATTTGTATTGTACATCAATGATCTTCGTAATTGTCTCCAGCATCACCAACCAAGGATGAACGCCGATGGAACGAGTATTACTTTTGCTGGTAGCTATGTTGATGAAATAAATAGTTGTATTAATCTTCATCTGGGGCGAATTCAGACTGAATTCGTTCTGATTGGTTCCAAGCAAAGGTTGTTACATTTTATAGCAAATCCCATTGCCACAATCAACCAGTTTCCGATAAAGAAAGTCTCGACTGTAAAATCCTTAGGTATACATATTGACGGAAATCTAACTTGGAAGAGTCATATTAACGAGCTTTCTAAAAAGATTGCTCCTGGTATAAGCGCCATTAAACGTATTAGGTACCCGGTCCAATAGACTCTACTCTCCATTTACAATTTTGAATCACTAGTCGAACCACATCACGATTACTGTTGTTCGGTGTGAAGATCCACAAAAAGTTACCACAAAAATCGAGCTGCACGCGTCATAACGTTTTGAAATTATGATCGGGGGTAGTACTGATGAACTGTTGTGGATGGTAAACTGGGTTAAACTAGACCGTCAACGCCTTGTTAATAAATCAATTTTGATGTATAAGTTTGTAAATAATATGGTTCCCGACTATCGTAGCTCGTACTTCGTCCTCCGTTCCGATACTTTAACTTATAACCTAGGAGATAGTGACTGTACGCTTGCCATCCCTCAGCCCCGCACTAATTATTGTAAAAGAAGTCTGTCCTATAGCGGAGCTGTACTTGGAAAAGTCTGCCCTTGGATATTCGACAGTCTCTCTCTTTTCATGAATTTAAATATAAGTTGAATAACTATGGTTTTAAAAGTAGTCTTATTTAACTTTTATTTTGATTTTATACACGGCTTCCTTGCAAAGCAGGTCTCCTATCATTTCTTTTATTGTAGAATTTTTTAGTAATTAAATTTAGTTAGGTAGTTAGATTTACTTAATTTATTATTGTAAAGTCCTGAAGGAAATTGTGTGTATAAATAAAGATTTTACCTTTTAATAAAATGTTCTCAGCTTTTTGATCCGTAAGATTGTTTTTGTTCCTAAGATACTTTGCCTTAGTTCACCTGTTCCCTAAATGCCCATGGTAGGGTCTCACGTTTTTGAAACTATTCATTTCTTCGGTGGGGCGGAGACTGTAACAATTTGTTAAATTGCCAGGTTTCTTTTCGGGGCTTGTAACGCTAGCCTTGACAGAGGGAAACAGTACTGGCAAATGGAATCATTGTTGCTTTCTTTTTGTCTGCCTTCTTGGTCGTAAAGAGCTCACAATTGCAGTAATTTGCACCTTTTGCTAAATGTACGTCATGAAACATTACAGATGATAAAATGTTTCTACTGTTTTTGTTGGTGTGGCAAAATTATAGGACATTTTTTTGGTTCAAACATAGGTTCTCCACAACACTTTCTTCATAAAGTAATCATCCTGGAAGTTTCATTTGCATTTCTGAAGGTTCTAAGATAGTGCCCCAAAAGCATCAAACAACGAGTACTCCAGAATTCGATAAGCAAAGATTTAAATTCCTCAACAATACGTTTTGTCAAGAAATAGCACAAGAGGTTTGTTTCATGATTCCCCCCTCCTCCCCGCAGGCCGCGTTACGTTCTCCTGCTTCCGTGCACTCCAAAGACACAGCAATTGTACTAGCAAATGAACCGATATGGCATCTGTCACGTTTTTCAGCGATCCGTAACTAGTGCCACGGTAATAGGGATTGCAATTGTCAAGTTTTCCCCGAGGGAAAGGGAGAAGTTTAAAATGTAACAATGTACAAACGGTTACATCCCGGGGGTTGTGGTTTCATTTGACTGGCGCATTAAAAGTCCTTAGGCTTAAGCAAACGGCACTTTTAATTTTCTTGGATCTTCCCAATTACTTTCCCAAGCCCTTGGAAAAATTTACCCTCTGACGGTCTTGATGAACCATAACTCGACCAGAACGTGGTCCTGAAAAAAGTCAAACTCTCATGTTGTACGTTGTAATTTTTAGGGATTTCGAGTAATTTGAAACCTTTTCACTCCAATTAATCTGCTGGCGATAGAAACTTTTCAGCAGTTACTGTAAACTCAACTCTCTGAAATTCAAATAATTTGACGATCCACGGAAAGTCATCATAGCGTCTTCGAGAAAATTTCTATGCCAGGCCAGTGAAATTGAATTGTAGAGGACTTAGTAAAAATAATTAAAAGGTGGATCAGTGAACTGGGTACATTTCATGGTTGCAAGGCGATATAAAATTACTGTTTAATATGTAGTTTCTCAAGAATTGTTTTTAGTAAGGGTAAATGCAGCTGTTTGCCTTTACTTGAGGGCCAAGTTTAGGGGACACTTGTGAGGTAAATTGTCTGAATTCGCAGATGTTAGTGATTTTGAAGTTGGGGAAAACTTTCCCGTTATCAAAATCGTCATGCATCTATTACCTTTATCTCTTGACATATCTGCCCGTTCCCCAAATTAATTGACACAGACACAAAGATTGGCTGCATGCAAATGCCTCTTTGAGGCTGCAGCCATTTATTGTAATGATAATGCAATATGAGTAGATTTACCTATGAAAAAGGCTTTGAGGATCTTTTCAATGAAAGCATCCTTTATTTTGTCCTTAAAGCCTTTCCCTAAGTTATTGGTGCACAAGTTGTCAAAATGATAATTCATAACAAGACCAATTATAACATAACAGTTACTGAGTAGTTTACCCGTGAAAAAGGCTTTGAGGATCTTCTCAACAGAAACTCCTTTATTTTGTCCTTAAAGCCTTTCCGAATAACAGGTTTTTGGTGTACGTGTCACATAAATAATTTATAAGGCAATAAAATAGAATGTTACCTGGCACACTAAGATTTCTAATTTCGAGAACTACTTTCCTTAGTCCAACTGGGTGATTCCAGCGACTCTTGCACTTACTATTCCTAAACCAAAATTGTAAACCTTTCAAGATTTAGTGATCCTCGACTTGAGCTTTGCCTTTAAAAAATGGCAAACGCTTGCATACATTAAAAGGAATTTTTCAAGTGCAATTCAATTAATGCTGAAGTAAGAATAGCAACCACATAAACAACTGGTCACACTCAAAATTCACAGCAGTGTTGCAGCTTAGAAGGCCACAAACTCGATTATGTGAGATTATTACTTAAAGTCTGCAAGGCACCAACTCATTGCTGCCAAATTTATCAGTTGTGTGATAGACATATACTAACTGCATCTAGAGCATGTACATTTTAGTACCTTTAAATCACAGCTGTGTGTGTCTTTATTCCTGTGAAGGAAGCTTATGGTGGTGGCGGGAGCTTAGCTAAAGAGCGTATTCCAAGAAATTCCTTGTCCGATATTCCAGTATTTCTTTAATTAGCTGCAGCTAGTTCACCGACACAGGTCTTTTTGCTAGATGACTGAGACTGTCAAGGCATTACACAAAGGATAAGCAAGCTTTCAAGAAAAAAAATTGAACAACATGCAAAGTAATGGAACAGGGTGTCTACGTCCTGGTAAAAAAATTTCAATGTCCTCAATTTTTTATGGTTTGATTGATTGACTGATTGATTGATTGATTGATTGATTGATTGATTTATTTATTTATTTATTTATTCATTCACACAATTCACACAATTTTCACACAATTTACACAACCCACGTATAGCATTAGCTAATCTTGGCAGGTATTAGTAATAAATAAACATTAAATAAAAAGTTGAAAGATTACAATATTAGTCTACAATATTACTAGTATAGGACTACGACATTAGTTATAAGATGCAATAATTGTCGGTATTTATGTTAATAGTATAGTATAGATGCAGTTGTAAGCTAAAATATATTATAATATGCAGGTACATAGCGAAATACATAACTATAAACTATAATAATTATTGGCATTAATTTTTGATATTAAAGAACAGGCGTCAACATTATCGTCCTCAATTCCAAGTACAGTAAAAAGCAATTGATGAAGTTTTCTTTTAAATGCTCTTTTCGTTAGCCTACACCAGTCGGGGGGTAGACAGTTCCACAATCTCGCACCAAACACAGAAAAGGATTTAACCTTCACACCCAATCTAGATTCCCTAATGTGAAATTTCCTAGCCGAAGAGAAACTGTATTATGTGCATGGACATCAAATGAATGAATAAAAAACTGATGAATATTCTTAGGTGTTGAATTACAAGAGTATCCATCATAAATAAGTAGGTAATGCCAATGAGCTCA
>NC_090894.1:18907706-18917706 GCF_036669925.1 Montipora capricornis | reverse complement strand
AAAAGTCTCAACACTCCTCCCTCCCCCCCCCCCCCTCCCCTTCCTTTTCCAATTTTGATACCCTTTAGTTTGAATGCCATGTGGAGATGGAAACAACTTTGCTTGGAGGGGAAGGGGAATTGGGGACACGCTGACTTGAATGACACGTACAGTGTATGGTATGGTTATTAACATTATGAGTGTCTCAACTCTTTTTGCAATTGCTTGTGGGTAGTATCATAATTTATCATTAACTTTTTTTTATGAGGAATAAAGGAGTTTTAAATTACACTTTTGAAACACAGGTGACACCCTTGGTCTACATCCTAATATTCCTTGGAATTTTCATGATGTGCCAGGTGATAGCCTCGTCATTGCCATCAACCGACACAGGCAAAAAGTGATTTCAAATTCGAGGTCCAGTGCCTGGAATAGTCATCACAGAATAGTTCTCATAAACAATAATCGTGTATCTTATTCTCATTTATAATAATTATTTCCATAAAGTCACAATAGTAGCAAGTATGATAAATACTGTGGGAAACAGACAACGTTTTTAAAAGACATGTTTCATCAGTTTAATGAGTTCCTAAGTGTGAACAGTGACTTTATAACTGTTCACACTTAGGAACTCATTAAATTGATGATGGCATAAGCATGCTGAAACATGTCTTTTAAAAACGTTGTCTGTTTCCTACAGTATTTATAATAATTATATTATGAATTTTATCTTTTGAGGTTCCAACAATGGCTATTGAGAAAGTTTTCATCTACAATAACACATCTATTATCCAAGACGAGGTATGTCAAATGTGTACAACGTGGCATTGGCTGACAGTCTGGTTTCATGAAAATTCAATGTGACTGATATACTTTAGTCCTGGGATATTGCTAATAAAAAGCTTGGTGAGCATACTTAAGGGACCCATAGCTTTTCTGGCTGTCAGCATCAGATGCATTCCTGTATTCTCTTTGATAACATTAGATCTTTGATTGCTCTTAGTTGATTGACTGTCATACTGCATTCCTTTAGGTATTGGCTCACAGGTTAGGATTGATCCCAATCTATGCTGATCCAAGAGAATTTGATTTTAGAACTGCAGGTGAGAAGTAAAATAATTAATATCATTGTATGCTCTTATATACTGTACTGTACTAAAGATGATAACAGTGTTTATTACATCCATTTAGAAATCACTGGTGATCCTTGCAATCTATTTGGCTTTCAGCAGTGTGATTTATTCATGAATCACACTATTTTTTGCTCTAATTAAATCGCATCTTCTCCCCAGCGGATGAAAAAAGAACACTAAAACAAAACAAGCAATTTCAAGGCTTACTTAAAGTAACCAATCAAATTGCAGGAAAATGAAAGACAAAAAAGCAAAGTTTGCCACCTTTGTTCTCAACTGAATCAGTAAAATATTGGTTCTGACTAAAATCCTGTATTTGAGCAATTTAATCAGGTGATTTCTAAATGGGTATAATATAGTGGTAATTGAACTTTGTGTCGTGCAATTTTGATCTGAAATCATACTTGTGATTTGTGCTGTGCACTCGTTCAATTTTGAAATCACACATATGATTTCAGACCAAATTGCACTCCACTCAGTTCAATTACCATTATAAACTTCTAAAGATTACTTGGTGCTGTGTCAGTACCCAAGGCTGTGCTCTAAGGAAAATTTCGGGGAGCCCTTCGGGCTCCCAAGCATTTCAGCTGGGGTGCCCAGCCCTCCAAATTGGTCGCCCGATTTAATTATTTATTTATTTAATTAATCATCTGAGATCAGCAACGCAGGAAGATCTTCATCCATCTTTCTCTCAACAAAACATTGCCGCTACTGCTCTGGTGATCGTCAAACTCGCTAGTGCAAGAAAAACCCGCAACCCGTCAAATTTTTAACGTCATACTTGAGAAAGACGAGAAAAGTGGCAATGCCACCAATGTTTTCAAGTTTAAAAGTGAAAAAGTAAAGATTGCGGCAGTTTTATGTTAAAACGTTTGGGTCTAATACAGGTAAACGTTTTTACTGGTTAGTTGGGTTAAAAATGAATTTTCAAAACGTGAATCAATGCCGCTTGATTCACGTGGAGCTTTTGTAAAAACTGCCGTGAAACAAAAACCACCTCGACCCAAAAGGTATCAATTTTTTTTTGAGCAAGTCATCTGGATTGGACGAAAATCATTGCTACAGGACAGAACTTAAGTATTTTTTCTTATATTATCAGTAAAATGTTTTAATAGTGGAATGAGCTTTTTGTGGATTCGGTCGAAGCGCCAGTCACAGCGTTATTTGTTTAGGGCACGCAATGGTTTGTCACGAACTAAAGACAAGGCGGGATTGCTCTGTTTCTAAAACAACAACAAATGACATGATATCTTTCCTTTTTCCTTATTTCGTTATTTCATATACTGGGGAAAAACAACCATAACCTAACTGCATTTTAGCCAAGCAGGCGCAGCCGCAAAAAATTGTAAAAATATTAAATTTGCATAAACTGTCGCATAAACTGCGATTCCCGGGTTCATACAAAAGTAAATTACACCGCTTCGCCGGCCGCGCTTTACCGCTGTCAGAGCAGAAGTAACAACTCTTTTTTTAAACTATAACCAAGAAATGCCAAACTCCACGTTCCAAATTTAATGCTATTTTTTTTTGAGAACGAATCGAAATTCGTGCGGCCCCCGGCCGTCACCTGCAAAGTCACAGATTATGTTACATGTGAAATCATGTGGAACGGCCTTTAAACCGACTGTTTCGTACGAAGAAAAAACATTTTCTGAGAGGTTTCGTAAACTATAACCACCAACATATTAAAATTTTTAGCCGCCTTATCTGCTAGAAATACAATAAGCCAGAGTGCCCGGCCGGGCGACCGGGTAGTTTTTTGCACTTGCCCGAAACCAAATGTTAGTCGCCTTAGGCGACCGGGCGCCGTTAGAGCACAGCCTTGGTACCGGTAAGTGGTTGAAACATACCAGTAATTATTTGTTTGCTTCAACCAAGTTGATAGGAGTAAATAAAAATGATTGTAGTATATGTAGAGAGATAAGAATGCTGAAGCAGTTGTGGCACAGCAAAGATTGCAGAAAACAAAATTAATATTGTTCTAAGACGGTTCCATTTTGCTCGTTGAGGTTTGCTATATGTGGGTTGTGTATTTCTCCAATTTATTAAATTTAAACTACATGTATTGAAATATGATGATGATGATGATGATGATGGGTTCATTTGTGGACCTGAAAGTTTGTTGTCTAGTCAGCAAATTTATTTGCCACTTCTGTCAATCACTTGTGAATTAACTAAACCATTGGTTGAGAGTTGAACTTCAAGGTTCTAGTGTTTTTAAGAAGCCAGTAAAGTTATTGGCAAAATCAAAGTGTAGCAGCTAAATGCAAAGCAAAGTCTATGTAAAGGTATCAGTAGTTTTGCAAAATAAATTCTTCTAGGCATTTATATCCTATCGCTAACAAGGTTATGACACTGGAGTGAAGTGACTAGTATGTTAACTTAATATTGAAAATTGATTGCAGCAGGTTGATTTGCTTTCTGTTTCATCGGGAGTTGTTGTTTTACAAGTTTAGCAATGATCTCACCCAATTAAAGTCAACAGGCAACAGATGGTCCACCATTTTGGAGGCCGTTACTAAACACGGAACGGAACGGAATACACCGGAATAATCTGGAATATGCCAGAATGAGGTTTACTGTAATAACACTGGAATGAAACGAAATGAACAAGAATGGTACCGGAATGAGACGGAATGACTCTGGAATGAGGCTGAATGACACCCATATAAACCGGAATATAGCAAAATGAACCAGAAAATGCCAAAATTTGGTGTTTTAGTTAACAAAGACAGATTTTCAGTTGTTTCTGTCAGCTTTTGTTGTGTCACGTGATTTCCTATGGGAATTGCATGTTTTTTTTTGCCTTTTGTAACATTTGGAGCACTTTGATCATGAGAAAAATTTGACCAGTATATCCGTCACTACTAAATTAATAATTATTTGTTGTGGAAGTAATTTTTTTAACAAATACAGTAGCAAGAGAAACAATGTTATTCTATTTGTTTTTTTTTTTTTTGGATCTCTGAGGCGGCTCTCACTGTGCGAGTCAGAAAACCCATGAACATTTTTATTTCATTCTGACAGGTCATTTGTGTATTGACCAATCACAATCAAGTTCAGCAAACCACAAACTATTTACCATTGCTGCTTGCCTGCTTCCCTCGACCCACACGTGATGGAGATTTGCACAAACTGGAAAACTCTTTTTCTCTTCCCGATTGTTGGCACTAATGACATCGAACCTGAATGCAGTGTTTCCTTGTTTGATGAAAGAAGAGTCAGAAGCACAGAAAAAAGATCAATCGCTGATAATGCATGTATATATATATGAAGTATTATGAGGACGTATCGTGACTCATTCCAAGCCTTGTTGCTTCCCCTTTAATGTAAACTGTTTCTTTTTCTGTCAGTCCCTCTATTCTGCATACTCATTCATTCACAGTCTAGAATGATGAAAAATTATGTTTTTTTCCCTTGTCATTCCGGTCCACACTAATCAGCTTTATTCTGGTGTTCTGCTGGTTTATTCTGCCTTATTCTGGTGTCATTCCGGTATATTTCAGTACCATTCTTGTTCATTTTGTCTCATTCCAGTGTCATTTCGTTTCTTCTGGTGTTATTCATTCTCATTCCGGCATATTCCAGTAAATATTTCAGTTTATTCGAGTGTATTCTGTTCCGTTCCGTTCCGTTCCTGTGTTTAGGGTACATTTGTAATATCTTTAAACCTAACCAATGTTAACTTTAAGATTAGCATTTTAAGTTTTTGATTTGTTCTAATACGACACAGGAGATGAGGAAGCCAAAGAGAATACAACATTACAATTTGATCTTAAAGTCAAGTGCATTAAAAACAAGAGTGCACCAAAGAATGCAACAGATCCTGATGAGTTATTTATTCATTCGAAGGGTAATATTATTATCAAGACTTGGTTTTTTCCTGGTTATTACCATAATTACTGTTTTCCTACTGATCATAATTATGTACTAGATACAACATACTGTACAAGCGGCAGATCTGTATCAGTAAATGTGATACAGATCTGACACGAATATTCATTATGTGGTAACCCATAACAGTAGCAGCCTTTTCAAACCAACAGGGCTTGATTATGAAGAGCATATTTAGCATATAGCTAATTATTGGTACCAATGAAAATGAAACCAGACAGAATTATAGACCTACTGGTAGTCTGCATGTGGCATCTCACTTGATAATAGATGGTTTGCAACCAATACCAAGAGGCACAGATAACAATACTGCAATGTACAATTTCTAGTGAACGAACAAAAGGAACTAATGAGAGATCTTCTATCTTCGTCCACCAACAATGATGACCAATGATGGTGGTCAATACATAACTTGATCATAATATGCTAACTTCATGTATCAACTTTGGGGTGACCTTCTCTTCTTGTTTTGAAAACCAAAAAAACACCCAGAAATGGGCAGAGTCATAGCCTGTGAGGGCATCCGTTTTCTGAGCTCTACCGGATGCTCTACCGGTTGCTGTAGCAAGCAAGCAGAGTCATTGCTTCTCCTTATTTTGCTGAAACAAGGAAACCCCTTGAATACTAAAATTATCAAACTTCAATGTTCCCTCACTTGATGAACTTTTAAACCCTAAAACACTGTTGGCCAGTTAAATTTTAACAAGTTTTGTCCTAACTGTGGTTTACAACATATTAAATAACTTTTCTCCAGGAATTTCTGACCTTCTCAGCACTTTTTCAATGATGGGCAAGGGCTATGAATTAGAATTGGCCAAAAAAATGACTTGAAATGCGGTTTTGTTAAGCACTGACTAATCTCTGTATGTTTTGTTCTCAGTGACAACTGAGCTGATGAAGTGGATCCCTATCGGAAACCAGGCAAGAAAGGTAAAGAAAAAAATGACAATTGATCTGCTCTCCGTCCTTGGCTGTTCACAGAACTACATGTATGTAGTCTGCTCAATTAAGACGTGGTGAAGGTAATAACATCCTCGTCCCCAGGGTCTCTCTTCTTCCCTTCCTTGGAGCTCCCTGGGGATGAGGTTGAGGGAACAACTGCAATTTATTGCAACTTGGTGTCCAGTTGACTTTGATATTTTTGGCATTAATAGACTCATTTGGTCGGAGAAATTAATGTCATTCTTCGTTTCTCGACCTTTGGAAATGATGACCCACTTTTGAGATTGAAAATTTAGAGAATCAGTAACATTCCCTTGTTTAACGTTTCTCATGCTACCATGCTGTATAAAATTGGTTTCGTGGCTATGAAACAAGCAATTACGGTAATTGTTCTACTGGTCTCAATTGGACATCAACTTGAATTAGTGGTAACCTACAACCAGGGGAGCACGTACATGTACATGTACATCTTCTGTATTTCATTATCATAGATAATAATTTACTGGTGCCTCAAATGATATGCACTTTGTTGTTATTGTAGTATGGGCTTCAGGACATAAGGCCAGTGGAAGATGATATACTTATTGCTAAATTGAGGCCAGGACAGGTACATGTATGTGATCTGCAGTGGTGTTTTGGAACAATGCATGCAATGAGTACGAATTTCAGTAACTCGTGGGTTTTATGAGTTTGAAGGTTTTTTGTTCAATACTGGATACTTTACAGTTGTTTGCTCAGTGACCTGGCCTCTGCATGGCATCGAGGCTATTGGTTGATTTGTAGATTGCTTTGTTGCTTTCTCGACTTTGCCTGCCTGCTTTTCTTCCTTTCGTTAGTGTCATTTGTAGTGTTCTCCATTGTCGACCATACTGTACTGCATAGGGGAGTACCTTTAAATGTAGAGTTTTCTAAATTGTTTCCTTTCCATAGGAACTCGATCTCAAAATGCATGTCGTTAAGGGGATAGGAAAAGACCATGCAAAGTTCTCCCCAGTTGGTATGTTAAATCACGTTTTCAGGATACATTGTACTCATTCCATGGCAAGCGAGCTCTTGTCTGACTAGGGTGCTTTAGCACCGGCGACGGCAACCTCACAAAATAACATGCAAAACCACTGTCAGCTGCAAGAATGTAGGAGTCAGTGCGGCCCAGTGGTTAGGACGCTTGCATTGAGATCCGGAGTTCCCGTGTTCAAGCCTCGTTCTGACCACTCGTTGAAATTGTTCATGGTAGTCCCTGATTCAACTTTTCGCACTTGTAAAAAGCCAAGTGGTTTGCCTCCGGCCAGTTGGGATTCTTTAAGTGCCCCTGTGACCAAAAAATCAATTTTTAATTTTATTTGGATTTCAAAACTATGTTAACTAAACACTAAGCTTTAAGCCTTGTTTTTTTAACTGGAATTTTCCCATTTAATGATCCGCCATTACTAACTTTTAGTTCTTGAGAGAGCTGGATCGAGGAGAAAATAACGTCAAAGGTACACTAGTTTAAGCATGCAATTAGAGTGTACGCCGCAGAATTCATATGCATCACGGGAGTTTTGGGCTTTCATAGTTTTAAACTCGGGTTTTCCATATATAAGCTGCCTTCACACGCTGAGATTTTAAGGTAGGGAGCCTTTGATGTCACTCTTCCTTGGATCCAACCCTCTGAGGTCGAATCCGTTGGTTTTGAACGTGAGTAATGGCGGACCGTGAAATCCAAAACTTACATTCATGGTAAACAGCCTTTGGATAAAAATCAAAGCTCAAAATTTTGCTAGTCACTGAGCTGTTAAGCAAACACACTTTCAAATCTGAAAGAAAAAAAGAAATTTTTTTTTTCATCATAGGGGCACTTTAGGAGTTGATGTTGTTGTTCTCTTCTGTCGTTTGGCCTCTATTTTAAGGCTGTCTTAGCAGTTTTATTTTTGGACATTTCAAGCACACTGTACAATGCAAGCAAGATGGAATATTCACAGAATTGTTAGAATCGCGTAAACGTTTATTTTTAAGTGACGTTTTATTGTTGGCTTTGCTGTCATTGTTGCCGAAGTCTCCAAGAGGCTTCTTAATGTTCTTGAAAGAGATTGAGCCTCATGTTTTAAGATTTATGCTGTCTTTCTTTTTGTTTCGTTGAGGTCATGTGCGTTGTGCACAAAGACACACACATTCACATCAATTTTATTCCTTAAAAGGTTGAACACACTTTCCTTGTCGCGCAAATTTGAATGATCACGCCATGATGAGAGGAACGCGAAGTTATATTTGTAGATGACAGTCTAGAAGTCGTCGTGCTTGCATAAGCTCTCCAGTTGTTACGCAAAAGTGACTCCTGGCAAAGATCAATCAGTGTAGTGGCCAAAATTGCTTCATAAACCCACTCAATGCCAAGACTGTACTCCGTTTGTTTGTGTTTTGCGCCTTCAGCCGACGTATCGTTGTTTTATAATGTTCACAGCCACTGCCTCCTACAGACTTCTTCCGGAAATAACCATAACAAAACCATGTGAGAATGAACTAGCTGATAAATTGATGGAGAGCTTTTCAGATGGTGTCATAAAGGTTACTGAAGATGAAAATGGTAATGTATGTTTAAATAAAATTCCTACATACGCTGTACTGTTCTGTACATGCCTCCAAATGTTGGAATTAAAAAAATTGTTATCCCAACTGGACTCCTCTGGTTCGAAATTGTTGGGAAGAAGACAAACTCGTTCCCAGGTTCTCTCTTCTCTGCCTCCGTTGTCGTTGAGGACAAAGAACCAAGGAGGCAGAAAAGAGAGACCCTGGGAACGAAATTTGGAAGGAGGCTCAGGTGGCGGTTAAAAATGTCGCCCACTCCCAATTCCCTACGTAGCGAAGCTGGTCCTCGTGACTGCACCGCGATTCGACTCCCTGGTCAAGCAAATAAGACGAGCTGAATGAGCCTTATTTTGCAAAGATGCTGTTTGCAACTTTGCCTCTTTTTTTATCTTGTGGAACGTTTAGGTGTAAGGAGAGCCGTTGTGGTCAATCCAAGGAGAGACACTTGTAGCAGAGAGGTTTTTAGACACGAGGTAAATTCCTTTTAATGAAAGAGGATATTTCTAAAATGTCGAATGTACTTCGAAATAACCTTGTCTTGAATTACAGTGGCCAGAATATTTTCTTCATTTTATGCCGTAGCCAACAAGAATCAGCTAGAGCAAAAAATCACTGTCGTGTTCTGCAAAAACCCGAATGGCGCTAATTGAAGGTACCTGATACCATGGCAACTGGTTGGTTTTGGTTGCATAGCTGACCAAGGGTTTGCCCATTTGAACATTTACTAAGCTCAGGCCAAATCCTCTGTTTTAAAGCTAGTTATCCAGTAAAGTATGATGTGAAAAAAAAGCGAGTAGTATCATGGTATTCGTGTTATTGAGTTTGAAATGAAATCTTTAAAGGGAACGCTAGGTGAGCTCATCATTAGGAGCACTCGGCCATCCTCTACAAAGAGAAGGTCCTTCGTGACCTTGTTAACATGACACTTGAATTCTTGTTCCAGGATTTAAAAGATCGAGTGAAAATGTCACGGATCAGAGATCATTTTATTTGTAAGTTGCATTTGACGAGTGGCAACCAAATTTATTATATATCCCATGGGCGTAAAAAGTCCAAGTATTTTCATACTTAGCGTATGGCTAAACGAAGCGTGGAATGAAGGAGTAATTGTTTTTTTGGTGTTCAGTTTCAGTAGAGTCAACGGGTGCTCTCTCTCCAGATGTACTCGTGTGTGAGTCCTTAAAGGTGCTTGTGGAAAAGTGCAGACATTTTTTGTCCGAGCTGGACAGCCATTGCATCGATACCTGATAATTACTGTTGGTATTATTCCACGATATTTTTCACTAAGAAAAAATGCGTCCCATTTGATACTCATCGACAACTGAAAAAGCGCTGATGACGTATGTGCTTGAAGAGGTTGTGGGTACCTCACAAATGGGCTCTGCGCTTGGAATTGTCCTCCCATCAGGTTGAATCTGAAAACAGTGAACTTTAGCTTTGAACATTAATTACGTTTTCTATGAAAGGATCGAGAAGCAAGAATTGGA
>NC_090894.1:18802706-18897706 GCF_036669925.1 Montipora capricornis | reverse complement strand
ATTTCTTAATATTCAAGTGGTATACTTTGTTCTTTATAGTATGTACTGTATCATATTTACAGGGCCAAACAGCGATATGAAAGGCAGTTGGCAGCAGCTGGTTCAAAGAGAAATCTTCAGAACAGCTATCATCGGATTCTTGTAAATTAACTCGTTATAAAACAGTTCCCTTCAGCAGAGACCGGTGTTTCTTTTGTGATGGAGAAACATCTTATTTAAATCCATTGCATAAAGTTTTAAGGAAACTGGTTAGTTAACAAAAACCCAGATGTACCCTTCTGTACCCTTGGTGCTGACCACGCGTTAGAGCACATCAACCGATCAATGAAAGTCAGTGGAGGATTGGTGGGTATTAACCTGAACCCAATTGCCCGATCAAAGTTCTTTCTCATCGCGCCAGAACTTGCGAGACTGGCCAAAGAGGCTCCAGAGATGGTTGGACTTTCTTCAAAGACACCAAGGCGACCCCTTCTCACGACGTTAAAGGGGCTAGGTCACGCTATTTTAGGTAATTTTGTTTAATTTTGTTAATTATGAGCTCTAAACATCAAATTGGCAGAGTAAGAGTCTTTAATTTGCAAAATCACTGCCACATAACAACTGAGAATGATTTTCAAGCTTTGTAAATGACATTTTGATATAGACTGATATAAATTTGAAAAAAGGTGGGCCAACGTTTTTCAAATTTACCCAATTTCAATCCATTTCAATCCTCTCCAGTTTTGTCCATCCATGTCCCTTCTTGGCTTCCCTGTGCTTTGTTAGAGTTCTTCTATAGTTTTGAACAGTTATTTTGATATTTTAGTTAATTCTATGACCATTCGATCAGTGCTGAAAATTTCCAAAATAGCGTGACCTAGCCCCTTTAAGATGCTTTGCTAATCCATTTTCAGAGCAAAGTAATGACCTATTCAACCTAGTTACCGAAGTAGTCGTGCCTGAGAAGATCAAAGAAGATCCTTGCAACCAAAGTCACATTGGCCAGAAACTGTTTGAAGCATTTCTTTGTGACCGCATTCAATCAAACAAAACAAACCTGCGGGCACCTATGAAGAAGCATAAACTCAGTACGTGGAAGGACATGGGTAAGAAGATGAAGCTGACGACTGGAGATACAGTGGTGGAGCTACAAGAGGACAGATCCTTATTCGCACGAATGATGTTGGTATGCAAATCAAGACCTGAGCTCAAAAAAGCAATTGCTCAGTATGAGTTTTCTGTTGTACGTACCCAGATCGTTGTTTCATTCCACTACAACCAATAGTTGAAGCACTCTGTCCTGAAAGAACAGAAGCCTTGCCAGGATTCCATGCAATGAGTGGAGCAGATAACTCGGGTAGCTTTGCAGGAAAAGAAAAGCAAGCCTGTTGGAAAACGTTCTTGGAAGCAGGTCCAGAAATTATCACTGCTCTTGCAGATCTTGGCACAAGTGAAAATCCGACTGAGGCTACCGTGGCTGCCCTTGAGCACTTCTCCTGCCGATTGTATGTACCCAATACATCAATTATCAACCTACATGAAGCATTAATGAAAAACACCACCAGGCTATGGTATGGAACAATGACAAAGTATTCAACCCTGAATTACCATCGCCGCAAGATTACGGATGATGGAAGATAACGAATGGTTGCCGGTGGTGACAAGACTGGCACCAGCACCAGAAGCAGTAATCCATTTAGTCAAGTGTGGATGCGTCAAGCAAAGATGCGAAACAAATCATTGCCAGTGCAGAAAGGCTGGCCTCAATTGCACTGATCTATGCAGCTATTCTGACAATGGGAAGAAATGTGACAACGAAGAGCATATCGCTCTAGTGGAAGAGAATGATAATGGAGATGAGAGCGATGTGGACAATGATGATGATAATGACACCTTTTAAGGGCAATTTCAAAGTCATTGTTGACAGGAAAACATTTTATCACTTCATTTTTTAAAGGAACCTTGAGAACAGTATGTAGCTACAAGTACTGTATATCAAATTTGTTTCCACTTTTAAGTCACGTGTTTGGTCATGCGACCTAGAATGAATGCGACATTCAATCACTGAATATCAAGGATGCCAAATGTTAGAGTGAGGGTAAGTTTCAATTAATTTAGAATCGTCTCTGATAGCTAAAGGACTTAAAAAGAAACTTTGCCTCTCTTGCATGCAATACGTTTTGCTAGCCGTACGAACTAATTGTTGGAGTACCAACAACATTTTTACTTTCGTTTACGGTCTCCTTAGCATTTCTAGGTAGGTGGTTTACTTTCACTACAAAATTCCCACGGGGATACACAAGTTCCCAGACGAGCTCCCACTAATGACTCTCAGCGGTGTTCTCTTCCTTCTCTCTTTCTGTGCTTTTTCCTTTCTACCCTCACTCTCCAAACTTTACTTTCTCGTTACCTTCTTCTTCAACTGGCCGACAACGCCTAGGTCTTTTACACATGTATAGTTTCGCTAATTTATTTAAATTACAAAATGCATTTTTACGTGACTACATAACAACATTTAAAAGAAGTTTATTAACACTACGACAGGTACGAACTACAATATGGCACTAAGACGACAATTAATTAGAATTTTATGACAGATACTGCGTGGTTATTTCAAGGAGTGCAACTAGCGTCAAAGTTGAAACTATTTTTAAAAGCGGCCCTTTGAGCAAGATTGAAAAAATTGAAACTTGAGTTACTTTTCGATTGTTATCCGCACATTCCTGGAATGTTTTTTTTTTCAGTTGCCATCTGGATCGGTGGGTGATGGAAAGTGCTTTGGACACTCCGTGCAGGTGGTCATGTAGAAGTCTCGCGGCTCGGTGTAATGACAGTTGTTGGCAGTCGAGCTCGAGCATCGCGGTGGAGGACGAGGTGGGCATTGCCATGGGGGAAAAGTCATCGCTTTTTCGACATCTTGGGGATCTTTCATCCATTCAATTACTTGAGAGCCCGTCAACACCCATACGTCTCCCAAACCTTCAGCATATTTAAGAAACTTCTTAGCGGCGTTCAAGTGATCACCAGCGGGACCTTGATAAAAAAATGTGGCATGCATCTGCATTCCAAATGGAGCCCGGTTAGTGTCGTAATGGTAGTGGAAGTTTCTTTTGAGAATCTCGTACCAGACGGTGGCATTGGCCGATGGATCGCATCCATCCATCATAGAACCGCAAGTTGAATGATCCGCATTCATAACGTTCACATTTGGAATTTCCCACAGACCTGGATAGGACATCTTAGGACACGGCTCCTCGATGGTGGGGCAGATCTCAGTTGATTTGTAGTCCAAAGTGTATGGATACATCGGACCAATGGGAGTATCCCCTCTGAACTTGACGTCCGCCGGCCATGACAGATCGTATGTGAAATTGCCTTCGTAAAGAGCCTTGAACATGTTTTCAGTGAACATCAGGAAAGGTGCTCGAAAGCCTCTAATAGCTCCATAAGGTATATTTGCAAACCTGTATTTGGAATGAATCAATGGAGAGTTTAGTAACTATCGAGGTTTACTTAGCGTAACTGATCTTCCTCCCAAGTGTAAAAAGACTCGACCAGTTGCTTGATCGGTTGACGTTTTAAATTAGCAAAACCCAAAAACGGTTTGTATCAATCGACGTTACAGGTCGACGGTTTAGCGCAAGTTTTTCACGGTCGGACTGGCTGACTTGATTTGCGTTGATTGTCAATTGCACTTTACAGTGTCCCCAATTAGTGCTCCAGCGCTAAATCGACTAGACACTTCGTTTCCTTTCCTTTCCTTTCTTTGTGTGACCGTCACGGAAGAGGTAACGCCGCTAAAAACAATGGCTTTTCAATTGTTTTTTGTTTGTTAGCGGTATTTGTTAGGTAAATCAAAGTTCTGTGTTTCAGAAATCCGTTAATGTTTAGTAAGGGAAACCGTAGGTGTTACTGTTAGCTTATACACAGGACATTGCCTCAGGTATATAATTATTAACATTATTTAGTGGTTACTTACATTCCTGACTTCGCGCGGCCATATTTGGAAAGTACTGTGTGGAAAAAGAGTTAAGCCTGTGGGCGTCTCGAAACACTTTGCAAAGAAGACTTAACAGAAAAGGATTCGTTACGGGAATGACAACAGAGCACGCAAACATGGAAAGTCGTTAAAGGTTATTTGGAAATAATTACTGTTTCCTCAGTCATCCTTGAATTGAACAGTGCCAAAATCAAGCAGGTTGTTGGCCTACTTCCGCAATAACGCGCTTCGTTGTGCATACAGAACACTGGCTTTAAGCCGTTGTAGCAGAGGTATACGTGGGGGATTTGACTTCAGCGTACCCATCTCTCATTAGGGAGCTTAAGCACGCGCGTGTTTGAGACGCGGACGGCAACCGGAAGAGAACATTTCGCGGGCTAGGGCAGTGGTGTCTCCCAGATTTTTACACTTATCATTTCTAATGGAGAAAAGATACTTAGCAATTTAAATTGCAAAGACAAGTTAAAAGAGTAAACAGCTCAGTTCCGGTTGCCTTCCGCGTCTCAAAAACGCGCGTGCTTAAGCTCCCTAATATTTACATACACGATTCTCTAAAAGGAAGTTGTCATGGTCAGGTTTTCGACACTCATAAATTAGAGAGCTTAAGCACGCGCGTTTTTAAGGCGCGGACGGCAACCGGACGAAAACACTCCGCTTGCCAGGACAGGGGTGTCTCCCAGATTTTTATACTAATCATCTCTAATGGAGAAAAGATACTTAGTAATATAAATGTGGTTGTGTAAAGACAAGTTAAAAGGGAAAACAGCTTTCTTCCGGTTGCCGTCCGCGTCTCAAAAACGCGCGTGCGTAAGCTCCCTAATTTATGAGTGTCGAAAACCTGACCATGACAACTTCCTTCTAGAGAATCGTGTATGCACACAAGTGCACCAACATTTAGATATTCTTAAATGCGAGGAAAGTTTTGTAACTGCCATGTTTTATCACATTTTTTCCAGTATTACGTCAACATCCATTTACTATATATATATGTGCATAGAAGCAATTCAATGTAAACTCTCATTGTACCTGAAGAAGGCTGGTTTAACCAGCCGAAATATATTACACGACTAAAATCAAATCTACGTTGTATCGGCTCTTGCTTAAAATATTTAGTTTCTTAAATGAGGCCCTCCCAGAGGTTTTGGGGAACTGAAGGGAACATTGAATAATTTTTATGCTGGAAAACAGGGGAATAAAGACAAAATATCTTCGGGAACAAGGGAGCACAAACCACTTTAGGGATGAAAAAGCTGAGAACATTTGTTACAAGGGAACACAAGCAAATTTTTAAAGGGAACAAGGACCCCCCCCCCCCCCCCCTTCTCGGGAGGCTCTCTTTAAATGCAAAACTGACTCACCGATGCAAAATCTCCTTTTGTCCTTCAATTTCGTTCTTCCACACAGTGTAATTTGCATATTCCCAGTAGGTTGTCGGTTCCTGATGTGTAACTGTATGATCAGCTATTTCATATCCTCTGGAATAGGCATCCTCGACTAAGTAGTAATTGGTGTAGTTGTGGGAAACAAACAGCGTACCCGCCACAGGACACTTGTTTGGATTTTGCACTCCTTCGAAAAGGTCGTCATAAAAATCCATGTATTGCTTTTCCACGTCATCGTCAAAGCTAACCAAGACTATCTGAGGAGTTTTTTCAGGCGACAATGCCCCCGGAGGTTTACCATCATCGCTGCATCGACAGTCAGGCGGAAGACACTTCAAGGAATTGCAAGGTTGTGCGATTTGAGACAGCGAACGGTTTCCGCCCAAGACTAAGAAAAACAAAGATGCAAAGAGGAGAGCGTTCATCACGCTGTAAAAACGAGAAATCTTATACTGCTCGATAACGTTGGGTTTCAATTCTTGTCCGAATGTTAATATATTTTCCGGGCGGCGGGGTGTTACTTGGATTAGCGTTTTTCTGCGAAATCACGTGAAGCTCACGTCTGACCCTTGCATGCTAAAAAAGGAAAGCAAAAACGTTTCGCGTTTATTGGACCTTAACATTTATTTTCGAGTTTCATAACAAAAAAAGGAAAAGTTAAAATGGTCAACTTTCTTTTTTTCCTTTTTTTTCAAATGCCGCGACGCTCTCATTTCCAGTGTCTTCTCGAGAGAAAAGCGAGGAGATCCTTGGGAAGAAGGTTGGAGATTTGGTGTTGTTGTTATCGATCTGTAGAAGGATAAATACATTGCGGTGGTTGCGATTTGCTCGGCAATAAAGTTTGAAAAAGTGTAATTCTTACACAAATCACTTATGTCCTACATGTAAAACTATTTCAGTCCCCTATCAGACATAATAAAAAGATTGACCATCCACAGCATCCGTTCATTGTTGCGTGACGTACGGCTAAATTGTGGACTTGTTATGATACTGGAAGTAGAATAACAAACGTGTGTACTGACAAAATGATTTTTAGTGGTTTCAACCAGGGTTAACAGACTGAGTGTATCGTTATTCGAAACACCCCATGTCACTGTTTTTCTTTCTGTCACACAACATTCAAGCGTGTCATGGCATTTTCTATGAAAACAATATCTCCGACTGGCGGTGGTTTTTCCGGGTGTCTTTTCAGTAATTTAAAACTAAATTAGTTTTCGTACTTCGAAAGCTAAGACCCGGGTTCTTAGGTCTTAGGTCTTAGTTCTCGTGGGTAACACCCGACTGGGCGTCATTGTTGTTTACTTGGAGTGTTGCCCTGTGAATGCTGCCTTGTTTGTCTCTCGTTTTTACAACTTCCGGTAGTGCCGAGTCATGTGATTAAAATTCGATATCGTGCAAAGGGATTTTTGAAGGACGAAGAGTCTAGTCTCTGCATTTATTGAAATCTGCGGGGTTTGTTTCAGTCTGCAGTTCGTTCAGTTGGTGTTGTTTCTTAACGAACGTGTACTGATCTATTGCTGACGAAGAAACCGAGTTACATATTAAAATCAGAGTGCAATCCCTCTGTCCAAACAAAAGGGAAGTTTCTTGAGCTGTCGGTAAGTGAACCGAATTGAATACGCTTAACTATAATTGCAAAATAGTTGTGTGATGCACAAGCTCTTTTAGTTCCGCTTTAAAAAAAAAATAAACTCCTCAATTATGCTTGGTGAAGATGGGTGCGCTCGTTTTGGCTGATTATTTGTATAAATTTCACGTTTATTATCTTAAATTAATTCAAATGAAGTAATGAGCACCCGTTAGATGATCTCAATATAAAATAAATTGCATAAGCAGTCACATATCCAACAAGCGTGAATGGAATAATTGTTTTAATAGATTTTCATTAAATTCTGAATTCTTGGACACTTTTATATCAGGGGCCAGTTCCTGAAAGGCGTAATAACCCTATTCCAAGGATAAATGTGCCTGGAATAAGGCACATTTATGGATCCCTGGAATAGAGTTATTACACCTTTCAGGAACCCGGCCCAGGTCAATACGGTATTATGAGCTGATAACCAAGATTCAGGGAGCCAATTAGGAAGCTAGTAACGTTGAAAATTTAATAAGTTGCATTAACTTTTAATTAGTTATGAAATACTCATAATCATAAATCAAATTAACATTAATTTGCATTGAAACACAGTACGTTTGCATTTTTGTCTACTAAAGTTGAAATCTGGTTTAACTACAAGTTGTTGGGGTTAAATTTTCTTGTTTTTACCAAGGTTAGTCTTGATGAAATGATATGTGAAATGGATCATATATGAACTGTGGATATGAAATCAAGTGAAGCTATGATTTTCGCAGTTATGAACGCAATTTTTGCAATCGTGTAGAGAAGCCTGAAAAATTCAGGACTTCAACGGGGTTTGAACCCGTGACCTCGTGATACCAGTGCGACACTCTAACCAACAGAGCTATGAATCCACTGACGTTGGGAGCTGGTCATTTGTGGGTTCTAATGTTCCCGTGAGGAATGAATCAATGATGAAATGATATCTGAAATGGATCATATATGAACTGCGGATATGAAATCAAGTGAAGCAATGATCTTCGCAGTTATGAATGCAATTTTTGCAATTGCATAGAGAAGCCTGAAAAATTCAGGACTTCAACGCGGTTTGAACTCGTGACCTTGCGATACAGGTGCAACGGTCCTTTATCCTTGCTTTTCACCTCTTCATTCTCCTACAGCTTGCGTGGCAAGCAACTTACCTTTATCGCGAGTAAACGCAATACTACAATTGCTCAGCCTAGGCTCCCACACAACCTCAATGGTTGTACCAGTCTCCGACCGGGATAAAATAAAAAGAGCCGCTCGTATATGGTTTCAATAGCCTCTAGAATCAGAGGAAGTTGGTTTCTTAACATACTTTTCTACCGATATTTATCTCCATTTATTAATCACCTTGTGCAGTCAATTTTCCAGGTGTTCGCTTTCTAACAGAGGGGATAAGTTCTCCAACCCACTTTACGTTAAGGGTACAGGTTGCCTTGTGAAGGTTCCATACAAGTTTCGAACTCATTATCAATATATTATCAATATCAAGCTAGTTCCGAGGAGGTCCTTCGGTAATTTGGCTAAATCTAAGTTTTCAGCACTCGCAACTGATGATGCATTTAAATTTTCAATTAACCTTCTTGCTGAATCTTCGTCTTCCGAGCGCAAAAATTCACGTAACTAACCGGCAAGAAGCATAAGGTGTTTAAGTGCGCCCAAGATCCCATGAAGTCGCTGAAACAATATGGCGCCTAGTAAATGCGGTGACTGAAGTATCGAAGTACATTTTGTGCTATTAATTAACAATGTGAGAAACCGATTTTCTTGTAGTATGAATACATTATTTTAGTGGGGAAAGAAAGGTGAGTCATGTTCTAGCTACCAGTTTCGAATGATTTCATCATATAAATGATTCAAGTACAAAAGCTGTCTATTGTTTATCCTGGGTTATCAGACAAAACGTGATTCGCCAGCTGGCGACCAGTTCTGAAAATCTAGTTGCCAGCACTCAGTTTTTGGTTGCATTGGCGACCAGTGAGTCGTAATTTCAAGCCTTGGGATGTGAAATCAAGTGGAGCTATGATCTTCGCAGTTATGATCATAGCTTCACTTGATTTCATATCCGCAGTTCATAATTATATGATCCATTTGATATATCATTGATTCATTGATTCATTCCTCACGGGAACATTAAAACCCACAAATGACCAGCTCCCAACGTCAGTGGCTTCATAGCTCTGTTGGTTACAGTGTTGCACCGGTATTGCGAGGTCACGGGTTCAAACCCCGTTGAAGTCCTGCATTTTTCAGGCTTCTCTACGCAATTGCGAAAATTGCATTCATAACTGCGAAGATCATAGCTTCACTTGAAGGTTAGTCTTGTTTTACAGTATTTGATCTCATCATTTCAACACATTAATGAAAAAAGTAACAAATAGTTTTTATTTTTTTAATTAAAGAGACATCTTAGCAGCATGGCATCAAGCCCAACATCTCCAACTGGCTATCTGCATGAATTGTGTCGACGGGGGGATGTTACTGCAATCCGATCTTACCTCCAAGGTATTGAAGATGTAAACAGATTGGAAGAGCGTCTTGGTTTCCTAGGTCACACTCCTCTTCACTCTGCCACTAACCATGGTCAAACCAATGTTGTCAGGCTTTTGCTTCTGTACGGTGCCAATGTTAATGCTAAAGCCAATGGATTCTATACACCCCTACATATTGCTGCTTCCATGGATAACACAGATTGTGTGATTGAACTTTTAAGGCACAAAGCTGACATAACTAGCAAAGATGAGTTTGACAAGACCCCATACGATACTGCTGTGATAAACAGGTGCAAAAAGTCAGCTAGAATCCTCAAGACTGAAGGTACAGTGATGTGGTGCAAGTAGCAGGGCTTCTGACAGGGTACGGAAAATAAATTAAAATTGTGTGGGAATGAACTTATTAAAATTGTGCAGGATTTCACAATGCTTTTCTTTAAACAAGATAGGCTTGACCGATGTGCGGTCAAAACGTCGTTTGTTTGTTTTTTTAAACGTCATTTTTTATCCTGATTGTCTAAAAAAAACCTTGTTTCTTAAGGAATACATTACCTATACACTGAGTCTCGTGCCAATTGTTATGGTGTGAACGTTTATTTGTTTAGGGTTATGTCACATCAATTGTTTCATACATTTTCACGTTTGTATCATTGTGAAATTCCTTCAGTAGGAATTAACATACATGTACATCATGATTTACATAGCTTATTTTCCTTGTAAAGGTTGAATTTAAGAGCCTAAACAATGTGGCACTGCCTAAAATTGAAGAACTTTTTGTGTTTTGGGCATTGCAGAAACGCCAGGGGAAAATGCCAATGAAATAGAACAGTTAAACATGTACAGTAGTTGTAAAAACTCTAAGCAAATCATGATCACTCAGTATTGTGCAGGATTTTGTGGATTTTTCGAAATTGTGTGTTATTGTGCGGGTTTGATTGAATTGTGCAGTCCCGCACCCATGCACCCTGTCAGAAGCACTGAAGTAATAACTTTATAATCATAGTATATGCAGAATAAACCAGAATATGCCGGAATGAGGCTGAATAACACCGGAATGAAACGAAATGAACAAGAATGGTACCAGAATATACCGGAACGAGCCAGAATGACACCGGAATATGACACCCAAATAAAGCGGAATATACTGGAATGAACCTGAAAATCCTCAAATTTGGTGTTTTAGTTAGCATCGACCGATTTTTGGTTGTTTCAGTCAGCTTTTGTTTTGTCACTTGATTCCCTGTGGAAATTGCATGTGTTTTTGCCTTTTGTAACATTTGGAACACTTCGATCACTAGAAGATTACAGTAGCAAGAGAAACAGAATGTTATTCTAATTGTTTTTGTGTATGGATCTTGGAGGCGTCTTTCACTGTGCGAGTCAGAAAACCTGTGAACATTTTAATTTCATTCTGACAGGTCAATTGTGTATTGACCAATCACAATCAAGTTCAGCGAACTACAAACTAATTACCGTTGCTGCTTGCCTGCTTCCCATGACCCACACATGATGGAGATACACGGAAATAGATTTGAGCAAACGACTGGAAGACTCTTTTTCTCTTCCCGATTGTTGGCAATAATGCCATCGAACTTGAACGCAGTGTTTACTTGTTTGAAGAAAGAAGTCAGAAGCACAGAAAAAAGATTGATCGTTGATAATATATTTACATGAAGAATTGTGAGTCGGAACATATTGTGACTCATTCCAAGCCTTGTTACTTCCCCTTTAATGTAAACTGTTTTTTTTTCTGTCAGTCTCTCTATTCTGCAACATGTACTTATTCGTTAACAGTCTAGAATGATAAAAATTACTTTTTGTTCCTTGTCATTCCGGTCCACGCTGATCAGCTTGATTCTGGTGTCCTTCTGGTTTATTCTGCCTTATTCTGTTGTCATTCTGCCTCATTCCGGTATATTCGGGTACCATTCTTGTTTATTCCGTCTCATTCTGGTGTCATATTCCAAAGTCCTTCCGCCTTTTTCCAGCATATTCCAGTTTATTCAGCGAGAACCTTTTTGAGTTCAGCAACTCTTCACATTCTCTGAACCTCACCCAGCCAATTCTTGCTCTTGCTGTCACAGCTGCCTCGCAGCCACCACTTGCATTCACCCTATCCCCCAAATAACAGAAACCTCTCACCATTTCCACCTCTTCACAGAACTCCTCCACGGGTTCCACTAATCCATCAGCTTGCTCCTTGCATCTTCCACACACAAAACCTCTCCCCAACCTCGAGGCCACCCTCTTTACTTTCGCGCATCTTCCATGGATCCATTTCGCACATTTCACACACAACACTGAAAAGAATTTGCCATTACTTGCTTCCCACAAATACCACATGGATCTACCTTACTCACAGACACTTCACCTTCTGCCCGACTCATTACCACTTTTGTCTTCCCGCGGTTCACCTTCAGCCCCTTGCTCTCGAATGCCTCCTTCCATTTCCAGAACTTCTCCGGTCCCTCAGTCCCTCCATTGTCTCACTCATCAAAACCAAGTCATCTACATACAACATAGCACTCATCAAACCATTTCTCACACTCTCCGTAACCATGTCAACCACGATCGCAAAAACCAACAGCAACAACACAGATCCCTGGTGTACACCAACTTTTACCTCAAACTCCTCGGACAACTCTAGCCCAATTCTGACTCTTGTCTTTGCACCTTCATACAAACTCATCACTGCTCTCACCATTGCCTCTGGTATACCTCTCTTCCTCATTGCCCACTCCAATACCTTTCTTGGGACCTTGTCAAATGCCTTCTCCAGGTTAACGAAGCACAGATACAACTTCTTCTCCTTGTCTAAGTACTCCTCTTGTAACCTCCTCAAAATGAACACTGCATCTATTGTTCCTTTGCCTGGCATAAAACCGAATTGCATCTCGTCCGCTTTCACCATATGCCACAATCTCCTCTCTAGCACCTTTTCTACAATCTTCATTGCATGCTCTAGCAACTTCACCCCCCTATATGCCCCACAATTCATTGCATCTCCTGTTCCCCTTTAAAATCAGTACCACAACACTCAGCGCCCACTCATCTGGTATTCCTCTTCCTTCCAACACATCCTGACACAGCTCTACCATCACACCAATCCCGATCTCCCCACTCGCCGCTATCATTTGGACCCTTACCTCCGAGGATCCAGCAGCCTTTCCTGCTTTAATTTCCCCCATCGCCTTTACCACTTCTTCGCGACTAACCCTCTCTGGCCCTTTCACCAAGTCCGCTCCCACATTCTGATCCCACTCATTCTCTTCATTCATAATTCTTTCCATGTGCTCTTTCCAGACGTTCCCTCTATCTTTCTCACTGAAACTCAGCCTACCGTCGCTTCCTCTCATTCATTCATTCATTTATTCATTCATTCTCATTCCGCTTTATTTGTGTGTCATTCTGCCTCATTCCAGTGTCATTCCAGTGTCATTCCAGCTCATTTCGGTATATTGCGGTACCATTCTTGTTCATTTTATCTCATTCCGGTGTCATGCTCATTCCGCCTCATTCCGGCATATTCCGGTTTATTCTGGTTTATTCCGGTATATTCCATTCTGTTCCGTTCAGTTGTGTTGAGTAACGCACGGTTGCAGCCAACTTCTTGAGGCATACATTGTAATGGCTAAATGTACAAATGTTGCATGTAACTACATGTAAAAAGGGAATGAGAAATCCAACATTCGAGTCATGAATATAACATCGGAGAAATGTGTTGAAACCATCTACATGTAAGCACTGCAGCTACAATACTGTGACATGTTGAGACTTAAAGAGTTACTAATATCTTTTAAGTATGATAATAAGACAGGGTTCTCCCTATCTGGCAGTAACCGGTAAAATTTACCACTTGTAAGAGCACCTATTACCGCCTGCAAATGCTCAGAAGTCGCTTATCCTTTGCAGAATGTCCAACATTAACCAAATGCTTTGCCGGTTTGAAAAGGTGACTCCCTTACCTGTTGTGCTGAAAACTAGGGAGAACCCTGTTAAAGACTGGTATAATTTGCCAGAAACATGAATTAATCGCATTGTTATTTACCCAATCACAATTGAGAGATGGATAAAAATAAAATAATATTATTATGTAATTAATAGAGGTCAAGAAAGCAGCAAGAGAAAATAACCCAGGCTTGAGGGACATCTTGTCATCAATCAGTCTGACAGATGTAATACCATCATGCTTCAGGGAAGCTCTTCTAGAAGCATCAAGAGGTGGACACATGGAAGCCATCTGCTCATTAATTATCACAGGAGGAAGGCACACTTTTCAACTCAGAAACTGTATCCTTGAAGCCTTAAGGTTTGATTTCTTTGAAGCAGCTGCACTGTTGTTAACCTGTTACGCAGCTAAACATGACAAAAGGGGACTTCTGAAATACTTGATCAGCTTAGAAGTGAACAAAGAGGAGGAGCAAAAAGCTATGTCAGAATTACCTCAGGATGAACTCAGTCTGATACATGGCTCAATTGAGAGGACAAGGTACTCACGTACATGTTCATGACTGTATGTATAATTATGCTGATATCTATGTATGGTGCTCAAACCGGAGTGTGATTCTTGTTTATGAGTCCCGTTAAGGAAAGAATGTAGACTACTGACAATTCACTGGCGTAGTGGTTGCTGGTAATCTTGGGTGAAGATTTAAAAAGATTGTAAGGAACTTGGCCAGTATGGTTTCAAATAGCAAACTTTTGTTTCTAAAGAACCTTGGGAGCTGTATCAGTAGGTGATGGAAGCATTGCAATGAGCTTGTATCAAATTAAGTTTATTATTACTGAAGGAAACAGACACCTTTTTTAAAAGACATGTTTCGGCATGCTTATGCCATCATCAGTTTAATGAGTTCCTAAGTGTGAACAGTTCTAAAGTCTACGGGTAGATGAAAAAATTATTACAACATGATGTAATACAGAAGCGGGTACTATTTACAGCGTGACACCAAACATCAAGGTGTAAACTAAAACGTGAGAAAAGTGTTGTAATGCTGCAATTGTTTGTTAAGTTCCGGTTTGATCTTATTTATATAAAAAGCTTCTTTGAGTTTTAAATCAATTGAGTTGCTGGCAGAATCCAGAATACTAAAGCATGAAGGGGAGTATTTGTTCTTACATAAAGGAGATGTGTTGAAATGCTTAAAATATACGAGTTTTTATCGCTTTCTGTGTGTTCCTTTATCCTGGTAGAAAAGTGGCGACTAATTTCGCCAATTTAACCACCAAGGGGTTTTGGCAGTTTAACCACCAAGGGGAGATCTAATGGCAGACTTCTGAGCAATTTGCCCTAACAAACTGAATTTGAAATGCTTTTTCCTCAGAAGCAATTTGCATTGCCTGCGAAGGATTAACTCTAACTTGGCTTTCAGGGGTCTTCTAAACTGTTACCTCTTGACTGAAGTTTTGACACTTGTCAATTTTGCAAAATGGTCGCAAGTTTGTAGAGGAACAAAGAGCTAAATCAACTAAGCACCTCATTAAAAATTGGCAGAAATGATGGGGGAGCTACAGTATACCCTATATGCCAGAGGTTTTGTCTCTCTTAGAGCAATGGAATAGCGAGTCGCAAAGCAAACCAAGCCATATCAGTTGGCATGGAGAACAAGATAACCTTTCCTATGTGATTTTGAGTGTAAACTAGAAACTATTTTTGTCGTAGTGCACTACTCACTGTGTCACAGGGTTCTTAGAGTGTAAGAATGTAAGAGTGTAAGTCTGTGGTAGCATATTAATAGGCCTTCAGCATGTGCATAAATCGTGAAAATAAACAGGTCTGTTGGAAACGTGAGCCCCAAAATCGGCAGGAATTTGTGACGGTGATGAATAATAAAGCAGCTTCTGATTCCAAAACGATGGAATTACCTGGTGATATACATGTAAATATCCTTGTCTAGGAGAGCGAATTTTTGACTTTGCAGAAACAATGGTCAATCTCAAGAGTTGGACAATAATGTGATCTTTGTATTGAATTTGCACGTTTCTTGTCTAACTTAATAACACTTGAAAGGGAAAAAAGCTAACTAAAACAAAAATCCTGTTTTTTTTTGTCATCATTTTGACACAGATGTATCCCGTGTTTTGCGAGGTAACTTGATTACATGCGATTGCTGAATTCATTGTCACTTGTGCAGCCAAAAGTACAATAGAAATATTGAACGTGGCAACAATCGCCCAAAATGTTTTTCTCTGATGGTAACTTTTTTATCTATTCACTGTGCAAAATTTACGTTGTTTTCATGTCTCAAATTTTGTTGCTGATGGCAAAATATTTTTAATTATTCTCGATCGACACTTCCTAAAAACTCCCGTCTGCTCCTCTTAAAAACTGTTTATTGATATTTATTTACTTTTGCATCAATATTTTTTTTGCATAAAAATAAAGCGGGCTAACAAAATCTGCACCTTGCTCAGTTTGCATTTTTTAGCGTTTAAATAGAATTTTCGCCCTTACGTTTCTGACAGCACGGGGGACCCAAACACATAATTTAAATGCTCAGTCAACGTAACAGTTTGTAGAGTTTATACATGGGAAACTTGAATTGCAGAAAAAAATTGGTTAATCCTAGTTTACAGCGAGGAAGACAAATAAAATAAAATTACTTGAACTTCATCTTGTGTCCTTGTGTCGATTTGAGGGGTACTCTCAGCATCTGACAGCTTTCCACGACAAACGTTTACTGAACTGAAGCCCTGTCCAGCGGAGTTAGTATCAGGATGGGAGACCTCAAAATATATGACTTGCTGTCAGCACAGGTGACCCAAACACATAATTTGAGGTAGGGGGTCCCGCGTCGCTTGTCTGTATTTTAAACGGTCTCTTGTCCCGACCGGTGTTTTGTCAGTGTTTCACATTGCTGTGACCGTTGCTGTTGGAAATTTAAAGAAAGGATGTTGTTTGTCCCGATTTCACTTCAAGTGCTGACGCTACTTTTTAGGCCATGTCCTTGTCGGAATTTACCCTGACAGAGCCTCTTCATTAAAAGAAGACAATGCTGGAAACTCGCAACCTCTGAAGCCAGTGATCACTCGAGCTCTGTGATCAAGAACAATTTAATCCCAAAAATTGGCTTGATTTGGCCTTCTGTCCTCTCTCACATGAAGATTGATAACAAAAGAATAATCTATTAGCCGATGTTTCCCATATAAACCCTACAAACTGTTATGTTGACTGAGCATTCAAATTATGTGTTTGGGTCACCTGTGCTGACAGCAAGTCATATTTTTTGAGGTCTCCCATCCAGATACTAACTCCAGCGGACAGGGCTTCAGTTCAGTGAACTTTTGTCGTGGAAAGCTGTCAGACGCTGAGAGTACACGCTAAAACTTGCGGTGAAAAGGAAGTTGTAAGGGAACTTGAAAATGATGAACATGTCAGCCTCAAAGCCAATGTTTCTCCATCCCCCTCTTCAGTCTTTCTGGGTTTTGTATTTTACTGTGTAGCAACCACTTGTCTTTTCAGGGGGCTATTTACCTAAGACATCTACCATGGCACTATAATAATATACCGTACCATAACAGTATTGTGTAGTGAGCCAAATCTTATTTTTACAAGCTTGTCCTGTTAATAATTATCCCTAAAAGTTGACTTCCATAAGGGGCGTGTGGTTATGATAAAATGAGCAAATCTAATGACTATTTACAATAAAAAGTTATTTACAGTTTGCTAATTAAAATTTCTTATACTTACACGTACTATAAACTACCAGGTAATAATTCTATTCACTAAACATGATACATCTATCTTTACTTTCTCCAAGGCAGGAGATGAGCAAAAGTCAGCTAAAACTGTGCACATTAATTTTGTTATTAAAGATTGGAAGGGTTTCAGATTCACGAAGTGTAGCAGGAAGCCAGTTCCAAAATTTTACTCCAGTATAGCAAAAATGTGTTTTTTAGACATTCAATTTTGGATAGCGGTAACTGCAGTGAGGAGGAGGATCCCCTAAGGTTATTTAACATTTATTCTATGAGGGCATGAAGGATATGAAATGATAGATATGATAGATAATTGTAATCATTTTATACCAAGCAAGCCCAAGTAGAATAATTGTTTTATTAAAAAGTCCAGGATCAACAACTCTTCCATGTACTGTCGAATGAAGCATCGATTTCTGCCTTGGTCAATTCCGGTCCAAAACGAAAGCCAATGAAAATGCTGGAATTCTGATATCCGTAGTTCAGTTTTTAATAAAGTGTGATGTACATGTATTATTCTTACTTATCAAAAGATCAGTAAGGCATTGAGGAGCCAACCCATTGACTACTTTATACATTTGCTTTTCCTTTGCCTTAGCCCATTGAGTTTCTAGATTTTCCCAGCCTTCATGTAAGAGACCTAAAGCCTTGGTGACAGGAGTATCGTTGGATAGCTTCATTATCAGTCAAACTGATCTATTCTGGAGTTTCAAGAGCCTGTTAGAGAGCCCCTTCCTCAGGGTATCCCATACCTCACTACAGTAATTAAAGTGTGGTTGGATTGAAGCATTATATATTGAAACTAGAGTGCCTCTCTCAACAAACTCCTGAATTCACCTTAAGGGTCCTATTCCTGAACTAACTCTTTTGGCAACATTCTCAATGTGCTTGTCCCAAGATACATGTAGATGCTGACTACATTATTTTAAAGGAGTAAATAATATGCATCCTCTGTTAATAAATGCTGTGTTTGTTTTTCTTTATCAAACTCTTGAATTGTAAGTGAGTATGTGTACCGTTATTTTCAAGGTCAAAAAAGTAATTTGCAAAATTAAGATCATGGTGTTTGGAGTTTTATTTTTATTTTTTTTTCAATTTTATTTTGTGTAGGTATTTTAGTTCTGATGAAAAGAACTTTATCATTGCTGTGCCAATTGGATTAGCTTTAAAACAAAGGAAAATGGATGCTGTTGGAATTCTTTTGAGCAACACAAAGTGCAGAAAGGAGAAAAAAGAGATTGAATGGGCAAAGCTCGCTTTGGGTGAAATTGATCCTGTCTGGCTTGAAAATCTTACTTGGGTGGAAAAACTTAATTTATCTTCAAACTTACTCACAAGAGTTCCTTCTAACATTCACAACTTGGAGAAACTTTGTGTTTTAGATTTGAGAAATAATCAATTGAAGTCAGTTTCAGTGTGTTTATTGGAGATGCCAACCCTGCGTGATCTCAAGCTCTCAGGAAACAAGATTATGGAACTCCCCGGGAGGTGTAACTGGAGCCCTTCCATCAGATCACTGTACTTAAGTGATAATTCGTTACAGACTTTACCAATGTGCATGGCCCAGGCAAAATTGACACTTCTGCAGTTGGCGAAAAATAATTTGTATGAGGTGCCACTGTGTGTATGTGAGATAATTACTCTTGAGTTTTTGGATCTGTCTGCAAATCCTAGATTAACGCAACTTCCAAATCAGATGGGCAGGCTAAGAAATATCCGTTCCCTGAAATTAGAGCATCTGGATCAGGTTGGTACTGTCATTATAATAATAATAATAATAATTTATTATCTTCATGTGTAATTTTATGAGCCTACTCATCAAGTTTTTAAGAGAACTATGTTTTCTTTATGTTGAGGTAAAGAAATGAAAGGTGGTTGTTTGGTTTTGCAAGTGGATTTCTCAATTAGGAAAGCCAATTAACTGATGTGTGCATGTGTGGCCTGAAGGAGTAATGTTTAATTGAGACTCCAAGAAAATTTAATCCACTATTCAAGGCATAATGGACAGAAAACCATAATTATGGAAAGATAACAACAACATCAGCGTATATTTGTCAAACACAGTAACAACATCATTAACAACTAAGGCCTCTGCAAGTGGAAATAGCCTTTTGTTAAATCACACCCAGCTTCATGCTCTTGGTCGTCAATAACGAGATTTTAATTTTTTCTTTGTTTTGTTAAGTTGACAGATCCTCCTGACAGAATAAAGCAGGATGGTGTTAAAACAATCATGTACCTTCGGAACAGTCTGCGAACCTGTCAGGGTTATTACACAGTAAAGCTTATGCTGGTTGGAAGAGCCGAGCAAGGAAAGACAACATTGATGCATCGCCTAATGAGAGACTACACCTACAATACCAATAGCCCAACAAATGGTACTGTCAGCTGAGAGTATTAATCAGTACATTTCCTAAACTCAGTTGTTTTTTTGTTTTCTCAATTGGCCTCTCCTAAGAGTATTAAGTAATAATAGCAATGAGGTCAAGGCATTGGGAAAGATGCGCAATGTACAGTACATCCCCCCCCCCCCCCCCCCAAATTAATTTCCATCGCTGTTTTCAAAAAAATATCTCAATGCAAAGCAGTTTGCGATGTCAACCCGGTATTGAACCAATTCCCCTTCACTGTATGGTTGTTGATCAAAGTATTCATGACCATTTTACCCTTCTTTCAAAGCCAATGAATTAGTGTAATTTCTATCAAAATGTTCTAAAAACAACACAATGTATTTGGGACAATTTCGGAAAATAAATATAGTGGAAAAGAGTTTTGAGGTGATAGGCGCTTGAACAGCAAACAACAACAGCCTTAAATACTTTTTGGGAAGTGGGGCTCATACTGTAGAATTTATGGCCAGCGCACAGCACATACTATCTGAAAGATTTACCGAACAATAACCTGTATCTATAGTTTACCCAAATAATCCACAATCTGCCCTTCATACCATTCTCCTCAAAGGTCTTAAAGCTTTTTCAGTTCGCAGGCCACTTATCGTATTGATACTGAAAGTGTGGTTATGCCATCCCTTCCTCTCTGTCATCCTTTCTGAATTGTTGATGACATTCTGTTAAATTGAGATTCTGGATAGCCATTTTTAAGAGATTCAGGGATGGATATTAAAGCTTCAGCCAGGAGTGCCTATGTTTGATCAAGCTGTATGAAAAGAGATTGCTGTAAGCCTTCCATCCAGCAGGGTGGCCAAAGGATGATGATGTGTTAACAGACTAATTTCCATGTCATTAAATAAGCAGCTCTGCAATTTTAATTTCCATTATAATGCGGTGCTTTGATAGGCTGTTAGGCTCATGAATTATTAATGATTTTTGAAACCAGATTAAAAAATGGCGACACATTTTTTTTTCCTTCATTGCACAAGACCTTGACAAAACCCTGCAGATTTCATGTAAATTATTTAGGCCGCCTTGTTTTTATCATGTGCGCAGTGTCAGTGCAGTGGGAGATTGCTTGCTGTCACAAGTATTTGCCATATTCCATGTGAGGAGTTGTCTACACAAGCAATTTTTGACAGATAAAAGTTGTCATTTTATGAAAACGTTTATTTGTCACATAAAGGCTAACATGCAAGCTTCTTGGCAAATATGTTTGTCACATAAAAATTGGTCAATTTTCCTCGTCTGCATGAGCAAATAATAAAAATTATTGCATAAAAGTTGCTCATGTAAACAACGCTTTAACACCCCAGATATGGTCGCAGTGGCCTGCAGGCATGCTTTCCATCAGAATTTTTCACTGATCTTTGCATTCAATTTTCTCTGAAGTGAGGTGAAAAGCAGAGACAGTTATTTTCACCCTGTACCTTTTGAGAAAAAATATGTGTAATGCTAATATCTTTGTGTAATAATAGGCCATTTCTGAGGTTCATGTCTGCCTCCTCTTCAAAGCGAGTCTTGGTGAGAAGTTTTTGTGATGGTAATTAGTTCTACTTTACCTACGAATGAACACTAATTTTGTAAAGAAAAACTTAGCACTACTAGATTCCCTTTAAAGAGGAGGCAGACATGAACTGGGAAATGGCTTATTAATTTTGCATGGCAAGTCAATTTTCTGGTACCACATTGTTTTCATTTTCAATATTTTTTTTTTCCGTAGGGATTGACATCGATGACTTTCGTTACAATCGTAATGCATTTGGATTGTTCTCCAATTACCCAGAGTACACCTTCCAAGTCTGGGACTTTGGTGGACAAGAAGACTTCTACGCCACACATCAGTGTTTCCTGTCAACACTGGCTCTCTACCTGTTGGTATGGAATTTGGAGGAAGGTAAGATGACACGAATTTCTCTGAGAAAGAAATACCAAAAACAGAAGTCTTATTAATCCCAAGGCATGTAGACCATAAATCTAACATATTTAATGTTTTTTCCATCCAATAAAGATTCTAAAAAAACAATAGAGACTATTTAGTTCATTATATTTAATTATCATCACCCATGTGAACTCAATGCCCTGAGCTCTCCTTGGTAAGTGTATTAAGGAGGCTCGAAATAGTTTCTCCTTTTTTAAAAACAATTAAACATATTCTGTCCTTAGATACAGTTAGGGCAACCATATCAAGACGAAATTTGGCCAGGGTATTAAGTACCTATCATAGATTTCTCACATTATGTTTTCCTCCAAAATAATGTTACCATGGCAACGATATTAGGCATTTCTTTGAGCCTTAAAATCAACATATGTTGTCCTTTTTGAAGAAACGGGACGGTGAAATTTTCCCATTCAGCGTTACCAGATAATGTTAGAAATACTCTCTAAAATATTTAAAATTCAACCAAATCTGTAGGTCAGTTTTTCAGAAAAATAAGTTTTTTTGAATTGTGACTCTAATTTTTTTTTTCACCTACAGAATTTTTTTAAATTTTAAAGACAAACGGTTTAAATTAATCTAAGCTAACATGCAAAAAATGAAAAAAATTCACCGTCCAGAATCAGAGATATAAACGAGGAAAGTTGCAAAATCAGGAAAAATTAGGGGGTTACAAGATCAGCATTTACGCATGCGTCACCCGCTCATTCGAGTCCGCGCGCGAGTGGAGCTACAGGTCAACACAAACGGATTTAAGCGACTATTAAACCGTTTAAGTAAAATTTTCGTAGTTTTCGTGAATAGGAGATGTCTATTTATATTCCATGTATATAGGAATTGGAGAAAGGTAAGCGAAATTAGCGGTATTTGTTTATTTCTGGTGACCCATTTGAATCATGAGCTGACGCAAGCAGCTTACGAATTGCGTGTGTGGCTTGCGCGCGCGCGCGCTCAGCTGAAAACCCTTTCGAGCCTCCTTAAGCTTGTTTAACATCCCATGGAATTTTAATTAATACAAGTTGTGAGATGGGGCCTTTGGTTTATACATTATAGTGCTCACACAAAAACTTACGCACACCCAAGCTATCAGATGCACACCCAGACTAACAGACAGAATTTAAACACTGTAAAACCTTTAGTAATCACGCAACAGCTGTACCTCAATAAAATCAGTACTTGGTACTAACTGTAAAAATACAGTTTCAGAAGAATGCCGTGTGGGACCATAACTGTTCATTTTCATAAAATTCATTGTACATGAATTGCAGGGTGAGCCGTTCCATAGTGATGCCCTGCTCTTTCTCTAGAAACAGAAAATAAATCTAGCAAATACAGCATAAGTCATTTAATATTCTAGATGTAAGAATTGACTTGATCTTTTCCCGTCACAGTGTAGAGTGTTGAGAAGAGAGTGAAGGCTGGCAGTGGTATCATAACTAGACCATTTGTAATTACAGCACTTTCCAACTTTCGTTCAAGTTCATTTATTCACACTTATTCAATTACAATACAACAACAACAAGAGTAAAGAAGAAATGAAAAAACGGAGCTAACTATAGATTGAATTAAACATAACAAAGAAGAAAGAATTGCAATTGTTCGGGGTCTTCACCCTGCAAGCAGAGCCTCCTTTTGTCTTTCTCTTTATTGAGGAGGAGAAAAGTAGGCTCTGCCCGAATCGCGTCAACTCTTTGAAGCCGCCGCAGCCCGAGCTTCTGGACTAGTCAATCTTGTTTTCTCTCGTCAAACCGGTTATTCCAGTGCGAGCGTCCCTTTAGTGACAAAACCGATGGTTGTAATTGAGCCCGCTGTACCATGAAAAACCAAGATGGCGGCGAGATCTGTCATATTAGGCTTGGGTTTGAGACTGTATCCTGGCAACATGCAGCGCATATTCAATAAAGATGTTACTCGATTCATGCAGAGCCTTTCTCGAGAACGCCAAAATCAAGCAAGCAAAAGAAAGGTTCTGCTTGCAGGGTGGGGGTCTTTTGAATTGTATCATCTGCAAAAATCATAAAGTTTAATTTCATCGAGGACTCATATAGCCAAGAACGTTAGAGTACCTCTAGCTTGCTTTTTCCTTGCTAGTAAAGGTACCAGTATCTTTTCTTTTGTGTTCGCTGAGCTGACAATTACGGGAAAAGAAACCTCTGCCAAATTTCCATTCTCTACTTTCTCAAATCCTATAATACACCTCTTTTACCTCCCAAAATATTGCATTATAATCATTCTTTGCAGTTTCCCGGTTGACATGAAGATGTCCCATGAGAAGTCGAAAACAATGCCTGTGCAATTTTTTTCTTTGGGTTAATTAAAGAGGTGTTCTGGTATTTTTTGAATTTGAGAAAGTAGAGAATGGGTCGAAACTCGTCCACAACCTTGAATCGCATGCCTCATGATGTCCCTCATGATATGTTTGCTGACTGTGACTTGAGCCCGCTGTGTCCCGCACATTCCTTTACAGTAATTCCACTGTTGTTAAGTGAGTCCACACAGCATGTAGTATCATGCGAGAATTCAATCGCTAAGTAACCTCCGCGTATGCTCTGGGCAGGGAGTTTCGACCGTCCATGGCAGAGGTCTGTTTTCCCGTACTCGTCAGATTAGTGAATGCAAAAGAAAAGGGACCTCTGCTATCAGGGAAGCTTGCTTAAGTTTTTACACTTTATATTTTTATTCTTTTCTTAATTTTGCAAGGTGAAAGTGGAATCGAAATGTTAAAAAGCTGGCTTGACACCATATTTGCCACAACATCCAACACAAGCCTAATCATTGTTGGAACACATCTAGATAAGGTTCGCAGAAACAAGGAACCTGGCTTTCCAGAGCGCATGCAACAGTTGGTGAAGGAGCTAGTTGACTTGCCAAAGTATAAAAAGGGTCAAATAAATTCTGTTTACATCAAGGTGGTTAGCTGTGCATTGGATAACAGAGAAGGTAAGATAAAAAAGGACATTTAACAATTATTCTACGAGGGTGCGCTGGATATTTAGGTATAGTCATTTTATATCCAGCAAGCCCGAGTAGAATAATTTTGTTTTTAAAAACTCCAGGATCAACAACTCTTCCATATTGGTTTTATTTGGCTTTTGTCGGCCCTTTTTTCTCAGAGCTGCAAAAATGTTTTCAGCTCGCTTTATTGCTGACGCGTTCCCTGACCATATTTGGTGCAGCAGGTGTATGAAATGATAGCCTGTGTCCGACCAGCCAGTGAAAATGCTGGACATCTGATATCCGTAGTTCAGTTTTTAATAAAACAACATAATTTATGGAAACCTTAATAATCCTCACTTGTGTTAGATAACTGCATGGTCAAGGGAAGTCTACAGACATTTTTCGCAATTCCTCTTTTCGAAAGATGTCCCAGAAGATCCCCTTTGCATTATGCTGAAAAACCTCTCTTGTAGATTTGTACTGCTCGAGATGTGTTTACAGTAAAGCAACAATTCTGCTCTGGGCCTCTGCTGTGGACGTCCTTCGTTAAGGAAAGCCAGTCCCCAGTTCAAACGATGGATAGCGGTATCAACCGGATAAATCACTATCCAGTGGATAAGTCATAGCGAAATCAATTATTGTGCTATCCAATGGATAGTTATTTATCCGGTGGATAGCGTTTTTTATCCACCTTTTGAACAACTGGGGCCATTTGTCTGGAGGAACTGCTTCACCCACTCGTCCTTCTCTTCCCATCACCAGTCGCTATTCTTCTATTATATTTTATTTCAACCGAAACTTATTAAAATTTTCCTAATGTTAGGATCATCCTTACATGTGAATCTGTGTCATGAGTTTGGAGAGGTCTTGTATCTTACATTGTACTTTAACGGAATAAAGCAGTGTTCTGCGTTGCGAGTGAGAGAAGTGCGGTCGTCGTTCTTCATAACTGAACAAAAGGTCTGAACGGAGATCGTCTGCTAAGTCGTCCATTTTGTTACGCGAGAAAAATCATGAACAAACCCCTGCAGTCTAGTTGTAAAGGAACCCTTATCGGCCGAGGGGCCCGTTCCTCGAAAGTCCTAATAACTATTCGGGCCTTAAAAGCCATTTGTGAAACTGCCAACCGCTTGTTTTAGAAAGCCGATCTTCTAACATGTTTTCATTAGCAAAAAGAAAAATGACCGTGTAGTTTGACGACTTATAACCTCCGTGTGCGTAAGATACGGGGGGAATTGTTACACCCGAAAAAGGTCCGAAAGGTTTCAGGTCTTTCGAGAAACAGGCCCCAGGGAACTCTAGACGTTATTGATGGATGGAGCTACCTTCGCACTCGCTCTTAACCGCTCCACGATGAAACAAAGAGGCGTTTTATTTGCAGTGTTTCTTAAATCTTCATTTGTGTTTTTTTTTGTGCAGGAATTGATGACCTTCGTACAACTATCTACGATGCTGCTTCCGCTCTCAAAAAGACTGGTTTGGGGCAGGTGTCGGTCATGGGTGAAAAGATCCCACATAGTTTCCGGTTGGTAGCAGACGCCATTCTGGCCAAGCGGCAGGAGCTGCATAAGATCGGAAGATCACCTATCATGCACAAGACCGAATTTGAGGCGTTAGTTCTCGACATTATCAAGAATGATCCCATAGATATTGAGGATGCAAACGACCTGATAGACGTTACTCAGTTTATGCACGAGAGAGGTAGGTCTAGCACTAGTGACGACGTTTTGTTCGTACGGTTGTGATTTCCAACAGAGTACATTCCCAACCCTTTTCGGTTGAAATGCGGCTACTCCTGGGAGTAGTAAACCTCCTCTCCGACCAGGTTTTTTACCGCCCAAGTCGCCAGTATTTAGGTCCCGCCCATACAACGTCAAGCGTAGAAACGGTATCGTTCGCAAGAGTTTCATTACGATATTGCTCAGTAGGTCATCATCGTTTGGCAAAAGGGTTCTTTTATTGTTTTGATATGATTCAGTAAGCAGAAAGGATGAGAACTGCTGGGCAAAGTCATGACAAGAAAGTGTGCACAGCCGGTCAATTTGCCCGGTGTGCGACCCTTAATGAACTCAACTAATTATTAGTTTCTTGAAAGCTTTCATAATCTCGGCGACTCATAAATGTATTTTGCTGGGCACCTTGCAGGCATTGTGTTGCACTATGATGACCCAAACCAAGATCTTCGAGATCTCTACTTCCTCGATCCCAAGTGGCTTTGCGAGCTGATGGCACGCATTGTAACTTTGCGGGAAGTCAATCCGTATATTGTTAATGGCATCCTAGATCTATCTAAACTTCCTTTGTTGCTGAGAGAAGACCGGTTCCCTCATCGTAACTCGCCCCAGTTTATCCGACTCCTGAATCGTTTCCAGATAGCTTGTTCTTTGGACGACAAGCGCGTATTGATCCCTTCCAAGCTTCCGGCTGAGAAACCGCAAGCAGCCACCAATAAGGACCTTCCCTTTATCACCATCAAGCGCATCCATTCTTTTCCTTGCATTCCAAATGGTTTCTGGAGTCGCCTGATCTCACGCTTGCTGTTCTACATGAAGGATATGTTATTGGGCGGAGAGAACGTCACAAGGAATGAATCCACAAGTCCGTTTCAACTTGATCCATTCTGTTGTCGATGCCCACTTGTCTTTGATGATTTGTCCGCTGGTGGTTTCGTAGAAGGCAGCTGTGAGATGCTGAGAACCACAGAGGCTTCAGTGAGTGGCTCATTTGAGAATATCTTCGACTCTTCCGCCGAGTTTCAAGGCTTTCGATATTACGGTATTCCCCGGCGAGGAGCTTACATCAACGGCAGATTCTTTGGTATATCTGATGCTGAAGATAGAGCCTCTCGCAGTGATTCGGGATATGAGTACAGCTCGGACGATGACGATGATGCTCGCGGGAGTTTAAACCATACTTTAAACGCCACGTTTCCCGCATCTTCTCGCCTTTCAAAGGATAATTCATGGAGCAACAAAGGAGTATTTAAGCACAGTACTGACCCTGGAACTCAGCGGGAACACCGAGTTGCTGACTTAGAATGTTTAACTCCTTGCAGCGACTCAGCTTTGCAAGACGTGTCACGGAGATTTGAAAGGGACGATCTGATTTCTTCGTTGTTGTTCGATCCATCGGATACAAAAGAAGAAGACAGCTCTAATGCAACGGCATCTCCCGTGCCCAGAAGATTCGGTATTGAACAAGAGACATCGTTCCCTGGAAACGAGTCAGAGGAGCTTCTCTCTACAATAAAAAAGGCGGACTTGCAGGACTTATCTGTTGTTACTGAGGGACTGGGCAGTCCATGTACAAACTTAAGAGATGGTGGAGCTGCTGAAAACGAATTACTGCTAACCCATTCGGACCATGAGGGCACATCACAAAGACTAAGGAAAAGTCATGATTTTGTGAATCTGCAAAATCCTACCACGTCAGAATCCACTACTGATTCACTTCCACACGAAAGTAAAGAGGGGTTACCCGCAGTGCCCCTTGGAGGAGGCGGAATAACTCCATCTCCGGACCATCGTGAAGATGATTTTTTTCCTCGGTTTGAGCGATCCCATTCAGATGCTGAAACAACAGATACAGACAGGTCTACCAGCTACGATAACACATTAGATTTTTCATCGTCAGAGAGCGTTTCGTCGGTGAAAGAAACTAGTTTTGATGGTTTTCCTAACCTTGAAGAACAGGGAACGAGAAGTGGTGAAACCGATGAAAACATGGAAAAGGAACTGCCTCAAAATCAAAAGGAAAACGAAACAGGTACACCATAATAATTTTGAATTTATTGTGATGGCTTTAGTGTCTTATTTTGGCAGTAAATGACCGGCAATGGCTGAGGCAATATGTCCTCCCCATTCTTAGCCCTCAGGATTCTTGAATAGGTGTAAGAAGAGGCCTCAGTCTCTTTGACCTTTTCACGCCCCTGAATCTCGCACCCAGATCCCGCGAGACCTGGTCGCCTCCATTTTACCTGGTAAAGAGTACAGATAGAGGTTACGCTTGTACATTTATTTTGGAGGTTAATAAAGTTTGCTATGGTGAACGAGATGAATTTCCAATAAACCATACCGATTATGTGCTTTTTTAGTTTAGACTGCGTTCTCGTTCTGCCGTTGTCGCCGGCGGTGAAACAAGGCAAAAGACGGTGTGCTTCTACCAAGTCTTAAAATTCGGTGACATTAGTAGAACTGAGACAAAAGGCAGCCGAAGGTGGGAACATTCAGATACTTCTTTGCCCCAGGAAACCAACCAATGATATAAGAAGATTACGATCGTAAACTCCACTGATAGCATTACAAAGGGTCTATTGTTGAGATATGCAGTAAAGTTGATGGTCATGTGAACAGGTTTATGCACTTTTTTGTTTTATTCCACATAAGATGTCAGCCATACATTGGACTCGACGGATGCTGGGCATCAAGAGCCTTCAGGGCCGAAAGATACGCCAAGTGTAAGCTGCCAATGTGACCAACCTATGGAAATACCGAAGAGCTCAACGTCGGCAACACCGGCATGTGAACTTGGCGGCGAATGCAATGAATGCTCTCCTCATCTCCCTCATTGCTCCTTTATTGGGGACTTCCCAATCGAAAAATTGCCTCAGCTGCCTACAGATCTTGCTTCTTTGATCGACAAACGTTTTCTTCACTGCTGGAAGTCTGGAGTATGCCTACGGCATCCTCGCTTGTTTCTCCTTCTCAGCAGTGCTCCCGATCCGCAAGATCCTGAAAGACATTTGGTAATCACTGAAGTGAGTCCATGCCAGCAAGGCCGAAGGGTACTCAGCTATGTGGTTGATCATATCGACACGATCATTCGCGAGTGGTTCCAAGAGCTGTCCACAACCGACGGTTATGAACCCATTGTCAGGCAGCTGATTCCTTGCGTGGTGTGTGAGCGTTTAGGTCTTGAGCCTCACAAGTTCCCATTCGCTGATTGCCAACAGCAGAGTTCCAAAACAGACACGATTTGCTGTCCAAAGCATCCGCGTCTGCAGGTCAATTTGCATCGAGTGGCACCTGATATAATGTTACATGACGTGGATGTGGATTTGTTGTTGTCACATGACCAAATCTCGTACGAGGAAACCGAAGCCAACATTTTGGGCAGTGGTGGATACGGAAAGGTAATTTGCCGTTTTGTATTGAATACAAAGAAGAATTTCTGGGACACTGGTATTTAGAGTGCGCCTCGCCGCAAGCAATTATTTGTCCTCTCTTTTAAATATTCATAAATCAATGCAATAAATCAATGCCAAAAACTTCTCGATATGAGTAAATCACACGGAGTTCCCTTTTTAGCTAGTCATTGGAAAAGAAAGGAACTTAATTGAAGTGTATAAGTGTCTTGTCGTTCTAGCGCTGGAGTACTAATTGGCGACACTGTAAACTGAAGTCAACAATGAACGCAAATCAAGTCAAATGTTGGTTTTTGAGGAGAGGGGAAAACCGGAATACCCGGAGAAAAACCTCTTGCTGCAGAGTAGAGAACCAACAAACTCAACCCACATATGACGCTGAGTCTGGGAATCGAACCCGGGCCACATTGGTGGGAGGCGAGTGCTCTCACCACTGAACCATCCCTGCACTCCAAAGCTTTCGACTTTGTTTTGGCACCAGATTAAACCCCTGCCGGAGGTACCAAAAAAAAAAAAGAGTTGAGAAGGACGATACCCGTAGATCCCGTCTTACAAAACGTCACTTCCGTGCTGAGAGAGAGGTCGTTGAGTGAAGATCTTCGAGCAGAACAACGCGCGAGGTCTTTAAATAACTAAGGAGAGAGTGTTGCCTTGGCAATCACATCTTCAAATGGTTAGACTCTCCAGTCTCGCAGATAAGAATGATAAACTATAGGCCTAGTCACTTCCCTTACTTCAGTAAACACAGCATTGTAGCTGAATTAATCCTGAAAAACTCCGATGGGAGTGCCTGGATAATAAAGTGTATTATTTGTTATTTCTTGAAGGTTTTTCGCGGTCAATGCATGGGACAAGCAGTAGCCATCAAGATTTTCACCAGTGATGCGATAGACCCCATAAGACACTACCGGGAAGTCCGTAAGGAGTTAAACGTGTTACGCCGTGTGAGACATCACCCTTATCTCATCAGCGTTGTTGGTGTAACTCTACGTCCTTTGTGTCTAGTGCTTGAACTCGCAGAGCGCGGCGCGCTCACTGACATTCTTCAAAGATCCATTTCTATTAATCGTATCGTGTTGTTCCGTGTTGCCTATCAAGTTGCGGAAGCGTTAAGATTTCTTCACGTTTTGGGGGTTATCTATCGCGACTTAAAACCTGAAAACGTGCTTGTTTGGTCACTGAACGAGCTTGATGACTTGCATGTGAAACTCATCGACTTCGGCACAGCCAACTTTGCGACGTCCACTGGGCTCGTTTCCGTCACAGGAACACCAGGTATTCACGCACCAGAGATGCTGGAATGCGCCAACAAGGAAGAATACACTCCAAAAGTTGATGTGTATTCGTATGGAATTCTGTTATACAAGCTCATCACGCGTTTGGAACCATTCCAAGAATACGATTCCCCGCCCAAAATCAACGCAGCTGTGATCAGAGGTGAGCGTCCGAAGTGGGATCAAGTTCCGGTGGCCATGTTCGGTCTCCCGACTCTCACTGAGCTCATGCTTCTTTGCTGGTCGTCCAGACCGACGGTGAGACCGACGACCAGTCAGGTAGCGGAACAAGTCCGTCAGCCAGCTTTTCAATGTTTACTCGCCAAACAGCCGATTCCTCCTAAGGATGCATCAGTGCGACATGTATGTGTCGCGCCAGATTCGTGCGACCTGTGGATAGCGTGCGATGGTTATGATGGGAACAAGATTTATATCTACGATGGTCGCTCACTTGACTTGCAGTTTTCCTTTTCCATCGACACGTATCAAGAACAGAAGTGCTTTTTTCAGATCCAGGGTATGCATTGCGTAGCAGCACACATGCTAATCGGCGTCCGTGGCGCATTCGACTTGATTTTTGTGTATTCAGTTTCTAGTCCGTGTCGTCATAAGTTTGTGACGACCATTCCCTTCAGTGAGCAATTGACGTGTGTCACGTCCAATGACGAGTACATCTTCGTTGGTCTTAACAACGGCACAGTTCGCTGCATTCTCAAGTCGGAAATGAAGAAAAGCGATAGAAAGAAAAATTTTCGCTTTTTCGCTGTTGGTCGTCATCGTATTCTTTCAATGATTGTTGTCCAGGATAAACTTTGGGTGTCCGCCAGTCGGTACATTTACCGGTATTTAACTAAACCGGGCGAAGTGGGAGCGTTTGAGGTAGATGCCATGTGGTACGCGGGCCCCGAGGGAATGGAAGACAATCCTCAAACTCAGATCTCGCTGCTTAAGGCATCCTTCGACCAGCAAAGCGTGTTGTCTGTTTGCAGGTGAAATATTAGAATTCATGATAATTTTTTTCAATCATTACGTACCCATGCAATACAGTTCATTCACAGGAAAAGTGTTGTACCGGTAAAAATGAACCTTTGTCATCTCCTTTGGGAAAATCATGAGCTAAAAGGCTTTTTCAATACCCATGACTGGATTTCAGGTGATAGCCCTCCCTACCGAGGCATTAAATCGTATCAGCTTTTTGCACCTTTTTATTGCTTTTATACTCGACTGAGTTCACTGAGCTAGATAACACAGGTTTGAACTTAAGTTTCTCTTCAGCTAGCCAGACAATAATCTACACTTCTTACCTTACAAAAGATTGTAACTCGATGTTACCTTCTACAACTTGGCTTCTACTTCAGCAAGCGTTCGTAAACCTGTAATCGGTATTGCTCACATTCCATACCCCGGGGAGAAAGATTTTTCAATTCCCGGCAACTCCCTGGAATTCCTGAGGGGTGTTAAAGCTTTCAATTGACTGGTACGTAGCCAATGTGAAAAGTGGTGTTGTTTCGTTGATTCATAGGGAGTTCAAAGAACTTCCGGAAAAGGTGGTTGTAAACTGAGAGAGATTTGGGGAAAAGAAATTGAATCTTTAGTTTACAGTTTGTCCAAGGAGTTGCGTGCAATTAAACCTGTACTGAAATAGGAATAAAAGGAATAGCTTCTGCATTCGCCATTCAAGATAATTTGGGCAGGACTTTCTCGTAAGAAATAGCTTTTTGTTGCCAGTTTACTATATCCATAATTCAGTAGCATTCTTGGTCACTTGCCCTCACAAAACGAAATGATGAGGGTCTGTTATGGCGAATCTTGAAGTGTGATTCACTACAGCAGTGCACTGTTCAAGGGGCTACGTCACGCAAAATGATTTAATTTCGTTACACCCAAAATGCCCAAAATGGAGAATGAAACATTGCAATAACCACTTAACTGTTGAACAACATAAAAGATAAACATGGATGGACACAAATGGACAAGATTGAAACAGACTGCATTTGGGTATTCTTGAAAAAAGTCGGCCCGACGTTTTTCAAGTTTATGGCAAATCGCCAGGATAAAGGTCGTTTTTACTCAGAATCATCTTGTTTGTGATGTCACGATAATTTTATCAGTAAAGGAATTTCATTTTCGAGATTTAAACACCCTAAAATAACGTGACGTAGGCCGTTTAAGTTTTACTTGGCAGTGATCACTACCCAACTCTCTGTATTAATGACAAGGGAGGGATGACTTGCAATGTGCAATTTAATTCCCACGTAATTCCCGCCAGTTAAGTGAGTCGAAGAACTTTCGTAAAGAGATTTTCAAGAACCCACATTAAGTAATATGTATTTTTGTATTCCACAGCAGTCTGTTGTACCGCTGGGGTTCTTTAAGGGCGGGTTGCTGTGCAAATGGACCATTTCCGAGTTGCTGTTTGTCTCGGTTTCGAAGTGAGTCTTGGCGCTCAACTATTGTAAGGGAAATGAGTTTGATTTGCATAAGAATACGCAACTCATTTCCATTTGAATGGTTGTGCACCAGGTCTCGCTTTGAAACTGAGGCGTGCAGCAACTCGGAAAGAGGCTATTGACCGATTATTAACATATGTTTGCCTGGTACTGGTAGTTTTCATTATCTCCATCTACTTTTTTTTGCCAAAAAACTACAAATGCCCGAACTCTGATGACCCCCTGTGCAAAGCCTTTATTTCTTTCGAGGTGTTTCTCTTGCCGTTCGCCTAGCTAACTATAGATGTTCAATTTGTTCTTACAGGTCGGTACTCGGCAAATGGGATGTCACTGGTATTAAGAAACACTACAGCGTAGATTGTGCGTCCATTTTGCGCACCCTGTATGATACGTCCACTGAAATTTTTCTCGAAGACAACACCAATGCTTTGGCTTGTATCACGTGCGTGGAGCCCACGCAAGACACCCTCTGGGTGGGAACCGCGAGTGGTCACGTCCTGATATTTGATGCTTTCAGAGGCCATTTAGTTACGTGGTTTCATTCCTATGATGAAACACGTACCCTCACTTTGATCCACGGGCCCGGTCCGTGTGGCACCGAACAAAATTACGTCATAAGTACCGGTAAGGGTCTTAGACCAGAGGGGCTAGGAACAAAGGATGTCTGCGTGTTATCAGCCGAACGGGTGCGACAGCCCCCACGGGAGGCCCCTAGGATGACAACAAGTTCCGGTAGTTTACCACCCAAGTGTATAATGATCATGTGGGAAGTTGTATCCAAAGAGTGCTTCGCGAGAATTGAGGCCAAAAGCGGTCGGCAACGTTTCCCGGTTGTTGACGCTGACAAGGGTGGCGCAGAGGATCACCATTCTGAAAGAAGTGCGGAAGAAAATCCATAAACGTTGTAATCATCCTCTGCATTGTCCAAGGTTTTGGAAAATTGTGCAAAGTAGATTTTCTATAGATCTGAAAATGTTTGGTCACTCCTAAGTTTGGAAGATTATTAATTTGGAGTAAATACAGTCTAGTTGAACACATTTCATTCCATCATGAGCTACGGAAACAAATTGTGGAAACGACTAGGTAGGTACATACCATTTCTTAAAAGCGAAACGACAAGCTCTTGCTTTAAGTCTTAGGTGTTGAAAATTTATTAATCGGCATTTAAAGCTTTTGTATTTTAAGATTTTGTCACTTTTTTAATACAAGTAGTGACAGAATACGGAGGTCACAAGAAAAAAAAGATGTCTTTATTTTCGGTACTAAATTGGAGCTTTAAAAGTTCACTTTTTGTATTTCGGATTTTTAAAGTTTTGAAGGACTGAAAAAAAATCGTGGAATGTAGTTTTTTTTGCTCACTTTCTTATGTAATATGCACTTGAAGTAAGCACAGATTATTAGTGGTAGTGTGATATTCTCACCATGAATTCTTTAAGTTCAACAGTTGACGTAATAAATCGAATTGTTACACATTTCTTGTTTGGACTACCTCCTAAGGAAGTGTCAATTCAAGAATAAATAGTTTCATTTGGTTCTTACTTGCGGTTCTTCCAACTCTATATTATTTAATCTAATCGGACCAGCAAAAGAGACCTCAGTTCTGTACCTTTACTAGCTTGATCCACCGAAATGACTTGTTATCCGATTCAAAAGGAGCGCGCTCCTTAACCTCTAGCTGATTTGGTAGTTGTTCGCCCTATAGGTCTCTTCAAAGGGAAAGGAAGAGAAAGGCCTGATATTCAGGGTGTTAAAACCCCTTTTTTTCTTGCCTCCTTGATTTAAACTAAAGTTGTTTTTTGACCCATACAGTCTTACCAACTATCTGCCCCTTTGGGGTGCCGGGATGTCGCAGTGGTCAGGGCACTCTCCTCCCACCAATGTGGCTTGCGGGTTCGATTCCCAGATTCGGCTTCATAGGTGGGTTGACTTTGCTGGTTCTCTACTCTGCACAGAGAGGTTTTCTCCGGGTACTCCGATGTCCCCTCTCCTCAAAAACAAACATTTTACTTGATTTGTGTTATAGTATTTCAGTTTACAGTGTCCTTAATTATTGCTCCAGCGCTAGAACGACTAGACACTTAAATTTTAAAAGTTCCTTTCCTTTCCTTTCCTTCCCGTGCCATGAGGTCTGAAGGATACACAGGAAGAAGGAACCGAATTGAAAGTCAAGGTTCACATTTTTACAAGGTTGCCCATCAGACGTAGATTGAACTTGATCCTACTCTGGTTTGAAGAAATTTAAATGTAGCTTAAAAATTTACAATTCGACACTGCTGTCTAGTGCCCTCAGTCAGGGCTGTTATAGACAGGGGTGTCGAAACTTTGGGTCTTTGAATTGTAAATTCGTTTTAAGTACACCAGACATCTGACGAAAGTCGTTCAAGATGTCCGTGCAATGGTTCATTCCTCAGGCGTCAACAAAATTTTGGTCTCTCAAACCTAGTGTACCCGCTCACACCCCGCTCTCTCCCTGGCCTGCGAGCAGCACGCGCTCTCTTCGCGGTGCGAGGGAGAGAAAGAGGACTTCTCTCCTACCTCGAAAAGCGAGCCTGCTCGCGGGCTACTCTCTCGCCCGAACGGTTGATGTGAGTGGTTGCGATTAAATATGGGATATGATATGGATAACATCGAAATGGTTAGCTTTCGTAAATTGTTCTGGTGACACTACCTTTTCACAATTTTTTCGCAAAAAACAGGAGATCATTTGGCACCTTGTATACACAACATTTTAAGTGTCTCACCTTATTTTGTGATAACCGTCCCTTTCCCAGGCTTCCCGTGGGTAAACCAAAAACAATTTTGTGTGTCATCATACATAACCTACTTATTGAGTGAGATACAAATGGCGGACAAAAAGACCGCAAAGTGGGGTACACTTCCCATCCAAACGTTACGGGAATATACGGACAAAAGAATCATTATTTACTTTGCTAACAGTTGCAAGAAAGTGGGATGGGTACACGCTATCGATCCAGTAACTCGCGCAGTTGTTTTGGAAGAGGAGAACGAAAGCTCTTCTGGCGGTAATTCAAGGAAGCTTGCTTTTGTAATGGGACATGCCATCTCACATGTTATCTTGGAGGAGGAAGATATTTACCCAAAGGAAGGTCTTCGACGTGAAATAAATGAGCTTATTGAATCCCGCAAAACTAATGAGTATTCGAAAGATGAACTGTCGAAGCTGAGAGAAGAAATGATTGAGTGGCTGACTCTAAACCGAGTTCCCGTGAGTCAGTGTCCTGACAATGAGGCGGTGTTATCAGTGATGGGGGTTTTGTTTCTGGAGCCACCTTATGACTCCGAGTGCTGTAGATGCAGTAATGAGATAATACTGGATCGCGTTCAGAAGCTTATAAAGGCGAAACAAAACCACGTTACAATTACATGTAGCTGATAAGCTGTGGAGTAAAGAGGACAGTCTTTTATCATTTGGTTATGTCTGTGCCACTACTAGGGTACAACCGGTCGTATTGCCTACAAAGAGACTGCTAATACCTTAGATTAGTCGCAATAATATTGCCTGATATATTATTTGTTCTCTGTATTTCCCTGCTCTGTACAGTAGATGCTGATGCTAAATTCATGTTAGTTATTGCTTTTTGGCAGTATTTTTGCAGAGGGATGGAGGCTAGTCTTGGTGATAGGTTGAAGACAAAACATGGAGTACCCAAATGAAGTACCCTTTTAAAATAGTTTAGAAGGAAAAAAAAAAGTTTTTCAAAGTTGAAATTCCAAGCAAAGGTTGTCCGATTCATGAAGGAAAAATTTCAATCATTGTAAAACCTACCTCTCTTCTTCCATGTCCGATGTTTAACTAAGCATGTTTACTATTCTGGGTAGTGGCCAGTGGATTATCTTTCTTCAAATGGTGGCCAGCCGCTATGAGATCTTCACCACTGAGCCATGAAAGCTTGAAATCATTAAAGCGTATGCACAGTTAAAGGACATTCAACTTTGAAAAATGATTTTTTAACTTCTAAACTATTTTTAGGGGTGCTCCGTGGAGTAGTACTCCAAGTTTTGTCTTCAATTAAAAATTATATCAATATCGAAAACTGTGACTTGGTAATCAATTTTCAAATGTGATACCCATTCTTTATACAACAAATTTGTTCATTTAAAACCACCAAAACGACCCACGATGCTAGTGAATTTCCAAATTGGAAAACCTCTTGTTTGCTATACAACTGTTACTCCAACCACCAGAACCCTATGGAAACACTTTGATTGTAAAATAGCACTATGTGTTAGCATTCAGATCACTGAGTGACTCAGTGCATGAAACATGCAAGGCACTACTGTAGCTTGTTTTAGCTAAATAAAAATGCACTGTAACCCAAAACCTTGCATGAAAATATACTCAAAGTCATTCCCAGGACCTCTCCTATGGCTTCTAGGCTGAGGTGTGGGTGGGACAGGAGAAGCCCAGAAGCCAAGGGAGAGATCCTGGGTATGAGGTTAAAAGATACTAATAGATCAACAGCTCTCAAAAACTGAGAGGCAAGTCGAAAGGGTTTCACTCATTAAGAGATAAAAAGTATTTTAATTAATCTCCTAATGAGTGAAACCTTCTGGGCCTGCCTCTTAAGGTCTCAGTTTTTTAGAGCTGTTGATCTATTACCGTCTTTCAAACTCATTCCCATGACCTCTCTGGGGTGACAAAGCATTTGGTGCTGAGTAAATAAACTTTATTTAAAAAGTCGGTAAGACCACTGCTACTAATTTGCATTTTATTTTGACTGTTAACTGGCAACAAAAAACCTCATATTTCACATTTGAGGTTTACAATATTGAATTTTTTTCCATTATAATCATTCAAACATCATTGCCTTTTTTCCCTGCACCAATTAAAATAACCCTTAACTTGAGCACCAACAGAGAAGATAACCTTCCAATTTGACAACAGCCACAGAGCGACCTAAACCACTAATTTAAATTTAAATGATTCTTTTTAAAAAATCTGACATGGGTAGATACATGCACATATTTAAAATGACAGTACAATTTTCCCTCTCCTCTTGAGGCCCATGCACTCAGATAATTTTGCTGAGAACGATGTATTGACCATTTTACAGTCTCCCATTAGTGCTGGGATAATTTACAAGGCATAGACATGCATGTACAAGTGAAAACTCGTTTTCACACATGTACAATGTCATGTTTTATTTTACTGCGCCTATTGCACAATTCTCACTGAGGCACTATACATGTTAATTACATGGTATTCAAAACCCTAACCCTAAAATCTCTTGCGTGAAAAGTCACAGAAAATCACAAAACTTTTGGCCGTCAAGTGGCACCTTGCATCAACCTGTTGTCTCAAAGTAATATTATTAACTATAAAGCCAACTGGTACTTGAGGATTTTTTTAAGGAAAACTATGTCGATCTGTAGCTTTGAAACTTTGCTTAACCTGGAATGTCTAAACATACATACTACCACATTTTGCTCCTTAACTCATGCAATTATAATAGAAAACATTCATATTAATATTTGTACATTTAGGAAATCCTGTCAAACAAAGTAATGAGACAAGGGCTGAGATATCCACAGAGTGGGTTTGAAATAAGAACACCATTTTAGTTTGCTGTATAATAAAATTATTATTCATCCAGTTTAAATATTTTTTTCTGACATGGGATAAAAAAGAGAAGACCCATGTAAAAATTAATCATCCCTTTGATGAAGGCATTGAGCGATACCTTGCATACACACGCAAAAACAGGGCAACAAACACAATAATGACACCAAGAATTGCCTGGGCAGACAATGGATGATGATAAATGATGCAAGAAAGCATGATACTCAGCATCATTCGAATCGTCATGATGATTGTGAAGACAACTGGTCCAAATGATTGAATGGTGTAAAAAATAAAGAGCTGACCAGTAGCTGACGCTAAGGAAAGGATAAAAGCGTGGACACAGAATGCTGGGTGACTCATCATAAATGCAACCGCTGACAAGAAATTCCCACCTTCAATCATTGACCAAATAGTAAGTAGACAAGAAAACAAATTTGTTCCAAACATCATTTGGATGGTGGACATCTTGTATGTTGTAAACAGCTCTGACTGCCAATTAGAAGTAAAGCTATCAAAAGCCATGTATCCTATGAGAATAATAGCTCCAGCAAAAGATGTGGCAACTGAGGTGGGCCTTCCTGTTGGATCTGCTGCCAGAAGAAACAGGCTGACACCAGCAGAGAGAAGCACAGCAACAACATACTCAAAATAGGGATATGTCTTTTTAGAGACAATTTTCCCCATAAGCATGACAGGGATGATCTTTGATGCTTTACATAGAACTTGAGTTGGGAAGCTAACAAACTTGAGTGCCTCATATTGACACCAACTACTCATTATATTGGAAAAAGACGAGTAAAAATATTTATACAGGGGTGCAGTGTGCCGAGGCTGACGAGTGACTGCAACCATAAATGAGGCCACTATAAGTGCGAGAACACGATTTACAAACACTAAAAACTGAGAGTTGGCAAAGTTGACCTCTTTGACAGATCCATCAGTTTGGAGTTCTTCATACTTTTTTGTCATAATTCGTTCTTGCAAGACTCCCCATGTGAGGTAAGAAAGTTGCAGACCACCTGCACAAAACAGGAGCTTTACTGTAGTCTGGGAGAAGCTAGATGGAGAAGGGTCATCATCCTTTGGCATTGGTTTGACAATACCTTCTTCAATGCCTGGAGAATCTCGTGGTGTACCAAACACACACAGCTGAATGGAGCGAAATAAACACCCAGTTCCTGTCGAAAAAGATGTGAGTTAACACAAGAAGTAGAAACAGTCACATTAAATTCCAGTTAAAAAAGCCTTATCTTTGAAACTGGCAAGGCTAAAAGTACAAAATACCCTGCCACTTCACAGTTATATCCCCTAAAGGTAAAATATGCAGATACGCAATCATTGTGGATAATCATATCTACCCGTAGAAATACATTGTCCTACTTTTTCTCAGGGAGGTGCATTCTTTTCCACTGCAGCATACCTGCATATCCACTTAGGAAAACACTTCATATATTTGGCAACTATTAAATCACCCAAGTGAATGTGGCTAGTGATGTATAATTATTTACCAAGCTACAAAGCAACGAGGTAAATATCTACCACTAGTCACCTGCACCGAGGTAAATAGTTGTTTTAGTATGTTACAAAAACAGTAAATAGCACAAAAAGATGATTTTAACTCCTTTATTCCTGCAAAGATAACAACATTTTTGGGCACAAATTCCACGCAAATTGCTCTGAGGTGAATAGCAAAGGATATCCAGCATTTGAGTAGCCAATTAGCATGTGCGTTCAACACTATCACTGTTTAGTATTGACCAATATACTAAACAGTGATACAAAATGAGTGCTTGCCATGTATCTCTAGGTCCTTCAGGGGTTTTCTTCAAATTGGCAGGGTATTTATTCTCCAGTTTTATACCACTATATTTACTTTAATAATAAGGGAGGGGGACAAAGGGGTCTGCAGAAATGCAGTATCGGTTAATTTTTAGTGTGGTCTTTCGAGAATTGTAGTCCCTATGGAAAGCGGTTCTGTTATGTTTTGGTTCACGGTATTTGGTGCAGAAATTATGTCAAAGAATTATCAGACTTTTGGTTGCTCCAGGGTTGAAATTGGAAACTCTACAACCTTCCTCCTTGATGCGAGATCATGCTTTGCAAGCACGATTAATTTTAACAGTCGTTTGCTGGAGGATGATGCGTGACGGGGTGAACTCATTGCGATAGTCTCATGGATCTCTCCAAAGCGTTTGACGTTATTCAGTATCCACTCCTTCTTTCTAGAGCTCAGGGCCTATTGCATGGATGGTGCTAGTTGTGCTCTTCTTAGAAACTCTCTCTCTTGTAGATCTCAGAGAGTTAAGGTCAGTCACACTTCCTCCTGGGATAGTGTCACATGTGAGGTGCCACAGGTGAGTGTGTTAGGTCCAATGTTATTCAGAATATTTCAAAAATTAGTGCACATGCTTCAGCTGAGTGGTTTAAATGCTTTCGTGCATTTGGAAATCCAATGAAGCACAATGCACGAGTTTTTGAAATTACTTCTCCAACAAAAGAAATTATAATTTCAATCACTTTTTTCAAGGCAAACATTTTTTGTACACCTCATAGTTGGTCAGAAGCACGTGAGAGCTGTGAGCAAGCACTTGCTGCTGTTAATTGATTTTAAAACATGTGTTTGAAATTCATTTAGTGAATCTACAAGTAGTGTTTCATTGGGTTTCAAACTAGTATGGGTGACTAAAATGGAGTTATGCAATTGGCTCATTAACTTATGAATTATTAATGAGGTCAAGGAAACGTTTTTATTTCCTTTTGACACCCAAACTGGCCTGAACCAGCCAGACTAAGTATTTTACTCTGTCTAATGCCAGATGATTTTACTTGTCAATGGGGAACCCCCCGGGAGTCAATGGGTTAATGATGTTTTCGTCCATGTGAAGAGGGCCAAGCTGAATGCTTATGCTGATGGTCATCAGGTGTACTACTCCCATGTCGATCTAGGGACGTTACATGCATGCGTATCTCATGATGTCAGAGTGGCCAATCAGTGGTAGCATCACAATGGGATGTTAGTTAAGCAGTACGGATTATACTTTTTTGTTCCCAGTAGACGATACTTAACTGATTTTTGGAATGGATATAGATAATAAGCTCGATTATACTAGTCATACAGTCAGTGTATATCTAATGTGTGCAAAAACATCAATAATCAATTCAATGTTTTGTTGCGCTTTTGAAAACATACCCAGAGACACCTACAATATTCTACCACATTTTTACTACTGCTTTACTTTCTGGCATTTTTGAAGGGCACGCAGTACGGATAACATGGAAGCACTATTTTTTCCTATATGACAGTCTTCTTCCTTATGAAATAAGCGCATGCAGAATTTTCTTACGTTGTGATATAAAAGTATGTTTGCATTTCCCCCTCTTTTTCCGGCTTGTATGAAAAATATGTTTGCACTCTGGACTTCCTCTCATGATCTTCACAGAAATTATATTCTGACAGTTAGTAAACCTAGAAAAACTACCCATGGCCATAATTCGATTCCTTATAATTTTCTCAGCAAAGCTGTGGAATACACTGCCTGATTCTATTTGTACCTGCACACCCACAGACTTTAGGAGGAAAATCCAGTGCTGTATCTTTGTGTAGTCACTTTTTGTTTATACATAATTATAAATGTATCTGCAAATATTATGCTTTTAGTGTTTCATGTATATCGTTTTTTTCTACTTATTAGTCCTCGAAAATATTAGCTCCTGTAAGCTACTCTAAAATTTGAGAGAAAACAAACTTAATGTATGTATGTATGTATGTATGTATGTATGTATGTATGTATGTATGTTTGCTGTACTGCCAAAGGTAATCCGTGTGTGCAGAGCGACACGCAGAAGAAAGTATAAAACATATTAATTTTGGTTTTGTTATTTACCTGTTTATGAATGCAGTATTTTGGTATTTGCCAATTTTTTTCACGGAAATGCGGGGTTGGGCAACCCCCAATGTCCCCTTCATAAAGAATATCAAGTATTTATGTGTCAATGAATCAATGAGTCAGTGAGTTAGTGCAGTTACCCTAACCCATAAAATGAAAGCTAAAATTTCCGAGAGTGCTTAGGCCTAATCACTGAAACGAGGGCTTAGGCTAATCAATAAATTAGTGCTATATTGACTGTGAGTCTCATTGACTCATGACTAATGACTCATTGACTCATTGACCATTTGACTCATAAATCATGGGACCTCCTTAATAAAGCGTAGACCATTAGCGTCAAGTTTTAGCGACAAGCTAGTAGGTCATTTCCCGAACTTGAGATGGGAACATAACTCTTTGTCAACCCTTTACGGGACGATAAACAAACATTAATCACTATTTACCGCTTCTTTCATTAAAGTTTGAATTCTTGAGCATACGAATGAAGAAAGCTCCTGGAACGATGATTGTTGCATATCCAAGTAGGTTCCACATCAGGTTTTTCACCCAGTTGTCTGCAGTCATAGCTGCATCGTCTTCTCCATTTTCCTTGGCAAGATTCGCTGCTTTAATACTCTCTTTGTTTCCTACTGCTTCTTCTGTTTCAACCAAAAGTCCGCACAGTGTCAGAGAAAGTAGAAATACAGCCATTTGGTCTGCGGGGATGAGGTTCAACATGCTGGAGTTCTGCTGGTATCACCAAAAAATATCCAGTAGAATGCCACAAGCGCTGCAACCAGTTATCTCAAGCGATCAAGAAGTCTATTTACGACACGTTGCATGTATGAAAATTCTTTACATTGGCTTTAAACAAAGATCATTTTCGTATTAAGATAAATATTCATAAAGATTGCCACGTCCAAGGTAAGCAACATCACAGCATTCTGCTACTAGGAGCAACTATATGAGTGCCTACACGAAGTAGTTACCAAAATACTGATTCCCAGACTAATCCCAGTCCTCTGTATTATTCAACTTATTCCAAAATGGTCGCCATTTTAGCATTTTACAAAACAAGTCACCAGCTTCCTATAGACCACAAGGGCTTCATCTGCAGTCGAAGGATAACTCAGTCTTTCGTCCTCCTGATTCTGTAGGCTCTTCAAATTCTTGTTTCCGAGTGGGTTGAACAACACATTTCTTTGGCTATTTCAATGTCCTCTCTTGACGTATCCGTTTTGCAATCCAAGGTGTTTTGTAATTGAGGGAGAAAGAATAGGACATCTGGACGACCTGGTGGCGATTCCGTGTTTGTGGACGGGCGAATTTTATGCAAATTCCAGTGCCGTTGAAAGAAAAAAAGTCTCGCCTTGAAAAAAAAAAAGTCGCGAGTTGAAAAAAGAAGTTACGAGTTAAAAAAAAAGTATCATGTCTCTTCCAGGTCGCCGTACATAGTTGCATTGGCAAAGGAAAATTGTTTTGACATGAATATCTGGGAACTTGATATAAATACAAAAAACTTGATGTATAAATATATCGTTTGACATAAATATATGACAATTTGATATGAATATAGGAAACTTGACTTAAGCTTTTGACGCCTAAACCGGCCTTACTCTGTCTAACGCCAGACGATTTTACTCGTCAATGGGGAACCCAGGAGTCAATGGGTTAATCACTCAATGAAAAACTATGTCCCATTAAGCCTTTGACGCCTAATTATGGATGTATAGTTCAGACATGAAATTGGAAATCTTGATATTTTGTCACATTCACCTTGCGTGCAAAACTTTAGACATGCGTTACTCACGCACCTTGCATCAACCTGTTGTGTCAAAGCAATTAACTACAGCTTAAGTATTTCATTTCAGGATAACTACATCGATCTTTAGCTTCGAAACTCTACTAAAGGTGATTTCTCAGTATTGCACTGCGCATCCTGTACTGCGCTTGTACTCTTAAACGAGCACGGTGGCCTATATTTTTTATTTCATACCCCCCTAAGAACAAAAAAGAAAATTTAAATTTATCGGAAGGAAAAAAAGATATAGCTAAAAACGTACACAAAGCCCCTTATCCAGGGATGTAAATTATGATCATGAAAACAACGACTCGAGAAATGTTTTGAGTCGACATCGTTTTAGGTTGAGTGATTTTTCCATAAACTATATAAGGCAGTGTTCCATATGCTCTAGACTTTCTACCTATCAGGTGTTTTTTCAAGTATAAAACACTCTCATTTAGCTACTGCAAAATTTACCTTGAGCCTATAAAATAACACGCGTGATTAGTATCAGTACAGGCATCGTTGGGGTAAGAGATTGACCTATTATATCTCTTAAGAAAGCTCGGTGACATATCTTTTTTATTGTAGTTCTCAAAACAGGGATTAGTGGGGAACATTCAGGAAAGTTTCAAGAAAATCGCTCAACAATTTTTTTTTCTGAGGAATCACCTTAACCTGGACACTGAACATACATAGTACCACATTTTGTTGCCCAACTCATGCAATAATAGAAAACTTTCCTATTAATATTTGTACATTTAGAAAATCCTGTCAAACAAAGTAATGACACAATGGCTGAGATATGCACAGAGTGGGTTTAAATAAGAACACCATTTTAGTTTGCTATATAATAAAATTATTATTCATCCAGTTTAAATATTTTTTTTCTGACATGGTATAAAAAAGAGAAGATCCATGTAAAAATGAATCATCCCTTTAATGAAGGCTTGAGCGATACCTTGCATACACACGCAAAAACAGGACCACAAACACAATAATGACACCAAGAATTGCCTGGGCAGACAATGGGTGGTGATAAATGATGCAAGAAAGCATGATACTCAGCATCATTCGAATTGTCATGATGATTGTGAAGACAACTGGTCCAAATGACTGAATGGTGTAAAAAATAAAGAGCTGACCAGTAGCTGACGCTAAGGAAAGGATAAAAGCGTGGACACAGAATGCTGGGTGACTCATCATGAATGCAACTGCTGACAAGAAATTCCCACCTTCAATCATTGACCAAATAGTAAGTAGACAAGAAAACAAATTTGTTCCAAACATCATTTGGATGGTGGACATCTTGTATGTGGTGAACAGCTCTGACTGCCAATTAGAAGTAAAGCCGCTATCAAAAGCCATGTATCCTATGAGAATAATAGCTCCAGCAAAAGATGTGGCAGCTGAGGTGCTCCTTCCTGTTGGATCTGATGCCAGAAGAAACAGGCTGACACCAGCAGAGAGAAGCACGGCAACAACATACTCATAATAGGGACATGTCTTTTTGGAGACAATGCTCCCCATAAGCATGACGGGGATGATCTTCAATGCTTTACATAGAACTTGAGTTGGGAAGCTAGCAAACTTGAGTGCCTCATATTGACACCAACTGCTCAATCTATTGGAGAGCGACGAGTAAAAATATTTATAAAGGGGTGCAGTGTGCCGAGGCTGACGAGCGAATGCAACCAAAACTGAGGCCACTATAAGAGCGAGAACACGATTTACAAACAGTAAAAATTGAGAGTTAACAAAGATGACCTCTTTGACAGATCCATCACTTTGGAGTTCTTCATACTTCTTTGTCATGATTCGTTCTTGCAAGACTCCCCATGTGAGGTAAGAAACTTGCAGACCGGTCTGCACAAAACAGGAGCTTTACTGTAGTCTGAGAGAAGCTAGATGGAGAAGTGACATCATCCTTTGGCACTGGTTTGACAATACTTTCCTCAATGTCTGGGGAATCTCTCGGTAAACCAAACACGCACAGCTGAATGGAGCGAAATAAACACCCAGTTCCTGTCAAACAGTTAAGATGAGTTAACACAAGAAGTAGAAACAGTCACATTAAATTCCAGTAAAAGCACTTATCTTTGAAAATGGTCAGGCTAAAAGTGCAAAATACTCTGCCACACGGATGCGCATTCATTGTGGATAATCGTATCCACTGACTTAGAAATACGCTTATATACTTTTTCTGAGGGAGGCAAGTTCTTCTTCACTGCAGCGTACCCGCGTATCCTCTTAGGAAAACAATTCATACATTTAGCAACTATTCACCCAAATAGACTTCGCAGCGTGGTAAATATCCACCACTAGTACTAGCCACCGACACTGAGGTGAATAGTTGTTTTAGTATAAAGAAAAACAGTCAGATATTGTAGCACAAAAAGGTGATTTTAACTCATTTATTCCTGCAAAGATTACAACGTTTTCGGGCGCAAATTCCGCGCAAATCGCTCGGAGGTGACAAAGTGGCAGGGTATTCTCCAGTTTTATTTATTTAGACAAATTTCTAGTTTCTACTGAAATTGTGGTGCTCCGTCGGTGGGAGAACGGGAAAATTTGGTTTTATTAAAAGTGTTGATAAAGGTCGAATTACCACCGTGAGCGATTTGGAAAGCTGACGTTTCGAGCGTTAGCCCTTCGTCAGAGCGAATAGAGGAATTGTGGGTGTTGTTGGTTTTTATTAGGGTGTGGAGGAGCTTTGCCATTGGTGGAGATATGGTGACATGAATTTGTGAATAAATTAATGGCATGAGAGGCGTTCGTTGATTCCGTGAGGATAGAATGTACGTAGTTGAAAGATGAATTTTTGCTCCAGATTTTTGCGCCTTTCTGTGTTCTCGTGGTGTAAGGATATGCCGCGAATTGTCATGTTGTGGTGGGAGTGATTAGGAAGATTAAAATGGCGCGCAACTGGTTTTGATGCATCTGTGTTGTTTCTTTCTACATCTCGAAGTGTTCGCGAAAGTGGTCTGCCAATGTTCTCCCTGTTTCGTCTATGTAGGTCTCCTTACATAGTGTGCAATAGATGACATTTGCGGAGATGCATGTTAAGTGGTCGGTGATTGTAACGGATTGATTCGGTCCTGAGATCTTAACCATGTTAGAAATAAAAGAACAAGTTTAAATTTGCATTGTGTGCGTGTACATGTGAAACTTCCCGGTTGGTTGCCATACTTTAATGCGCTCCTAACTGGAAAATTAACTATGTTTTTTTCGCGGTTGAATGAAATAAGCGGTGGTAGAGGATATATATGTTTCATCGATGACTGCGTCGGCGCTTCTTCATCCAGCAAAGAGGAACTCAACCATTTCATTACTTCAGTCAATTCTTTACACCCGGCTCTACCAGATTCCCATAACTACTTGCTGCATTCGTCCTCGCATCCACCCAAGAAACCGATCGAGAAACCGCACTAAAAACGTCACAGAACCAAGAAACCAACAGAATTCCATTCACCCTCACCTACCATCCAAAAAACCTCCCAGTCAAAAATGTCATTCTTAAAAACTTAAAAATTCTCCGCAGTGATCCCGAAACTAAACATATATTTCCTCCACCACCACTTATTTCATTCAAAGGCAACAAAAACATAGGTAACTTTTAATATAGTTAACAGTGCATTTAATACTGACAACCAACCGGGAACTTTCAAATTTACACGCACACGATGCAAAACTTGTCCTTTTATATCTAACATGGTTAAGATCTCAGGACTGAATCGATCCGTTAAAATCACTGACCACTTTACATGCATTTCCGCAAATGTCATCTATTGCATAACCTGCACACTATGTAAGAAGACCTACATAGGCGGACCGCTTTCGGGAACACCTACGAGATGTAGAAAGAAACAACACTGATGCATCAAAACCAGTTGCGCTCCATTTTAATCTTCCTCATCATTCCCACCACAACATGACAACACAGAAAACCGCAAAAATCTTTCAACTAGTTACACTGTACCCTCACGGAATCAATGAACGCCTCTTATTCCATTAATTTATTCACAAATTCATGTCACCATAATTCCACCAATGGCAAAGCTCCTCCACACCCTCATAAAAACCAACACCACCCACAATTCCTCTATTCGCTCTGACGAAGGGCTTACACTCGAAACGTCAGCTTTTCAAATCGTTCACGGTGGTTATTCGACCTTTATCAACACCTTTGATAAAACCAAATTTTCTTATTTAATTGTATTTCAAACCACTATATTTACTTCAATAATAAAGGATGGGGACATTGGGGTCTAGGGAAATGCGGTATCCGTTAATTTTTAGCGTGGTATTTCGGAGATTGTGGTTCGAAAACTTCGGAATTGCGGTATGATCAAACCCTACGGAAAGCGGTTCTCGTATGTTTTGCTTCACGGTATTCGGTGCACAAATTACGTCACGGAATTGTCAGACTTCCGGTTGCTCCAGGGGGAAAATTGGAAACTCTGCAACCTTCCTCCTTGATGCGAGATCACGCTTTGCAAGCACGATTCATTTTAACAGTCGTTTGCTGGAGGATGATGCGTGACGGGGGTGAACTCATTGCGATAGTCTCATGGATCTCTCCAAAGCGTTTGATGTTATTCAGTATCCACTCCTTCTTTCCAAGCTCAGGGCCTATTGCATGGATGATGCTAGTTGCGCTCTTCTTAGAAACTCTCTCTCTGGTAGATCTCAGAGAGTTAAGGTCAGTGACAATTCCTCCTGGGATAGCGTCACATGTGGAGTGCCACAGGGGAGTGTGTTAGGTCCAATGTTATTCGGAATATTTAAAAAAAAAAGAGTGAGAGTGCTTCGGCCGAGTAGATTTAAATGTTTTCGTGCGTCAGGAAATCCAATGAAACACGACGCACTAGTTTTTGAAATTACTTCTTCAACAAAAGAAAAGTATAATTTGAATCACTTTTTTCAAGTTAAATATTTTTTGTACACCTCATGGTTGCTCACAAGCATTTGAGAGCTGTGAGCAAACACTTGTTGCGGTTAATTGATTTCAAAACACGTGTGTTTGAACTTACTGGACTCTGGGGACGAGATTGTGAACCTTTCCTAACTTGACTAACGAAGTAGCTAAGATGGTGTGCAGTGCGCATGTGCATCAGCTGACCGTGTCTCCTTAATTTCGGTTTCGTTATTTAACTGTGTTTGAACGCGGTATTTCGATATTTGCCATTTTTTGGCGGGGAAATGCGGTATTGAGCAATGTCCCCCTCATAAAGCATAGACCAAGCGTCAAGTTTTAGTGACAAGCTAGAAGGTCATTTGGTGAACTTGAGATGGGGAACATTAAGCACTTAATGACTGGCCCCAAGGGAAACAGTGAGTTTTGTTTCCCCGAGACCCTCAATGTTCCCCGAGGCGAAGCCGAGGGAAGCATTGAGGTCGAGGGGAAACAAAACTCACTGTTTCCCGAGGGGTCAGTCATTAAGTGTTTTGTTATACCTTCCAACTCAAAATAGAACAATACACAGATAAAAATTATTTGCTTGACGTCGGCTGGCGTACAGATTTGCCGCCGTTTCAAAGGTGCACGACCTGATCACGTGTGAGTCGAAAGTTCAAGTTGTTGTTTTGATCAGTGACACGTGACACGTTCTCCTCCAATCAGAAAACGTATTTGAGTTGAGAGGTATAACAAAACTCTTTGTCAACCTTTTACGGGACGATAAACAAACATTAATCATTATTTACCGCTTTTTTCATTAAAGTTCGAATTCTTGAGCATGCGAACGATGATTGGAACGATGATTGTTGCATATCCAAGTAGGTTCCACATCAGGTTTTCCACCCGGTTGTCTGCTGTCATAGCTGCATCGTCTTCTCCATTTTCCTTGGCAAGATTCGTTGTTTTTTAGTCTCTTTGTTTCCTACTTCTTCTTTGGTTTCAACCAAAAGTCCGCACAGTGTCAGAGAAAGTAGAAATACAGACATTTGGCCTGCGGGAATAAAGTTAATCATGCATGAGTTGTTGAGTGGTATCATCAAAAATATCCAGTAGAATGCCACAAGCGCTGCAACCAGTTATCTCAAGCGATCAAGAGGTCTATTTACGACTTGTTGAATATCTGAAAATCCCTTACATTGGCTTTTCAACCAAGACATTTTCGTATAGGGAAGATTTCTGTTTACAAACATTGACGGCAAATTTCTTTTGATATTCAAATTTGCCAACCACCGAACAAAAGAACCCTTTGTTTCAGCATCCAATAAGGCTCTGGTTGGCACATTAATATCAATAGGTGACGTCATTGATATCTTCACTGTTAAGATATCACGTCCAAGGTTGGCAACGACATAACAGCATTTTGCTTCCGCAAGCAACTATATGATTCCCTACACGACGTAGTTACCAAAATACTGATTCCCAGTCCTCTCTCGTACTTAAATGATATCAGCTCTTTCGACATGACTGAATTAATTTTTCCAGTAAATTTGTGAAGTTTTACGTAATGAAATGAGTGGATCGGGGTGGGTAGAAACGCTGCGAAGATTCAATCAAAAGAAGAAGGCAGAAAAAGACGCAAGTATGGGCTTTATAATTATATACAGTACTCCTGATTATTTAACAATTATTCCACGAGCGCGCGTTAGATATGAGACACATGTAGCCATCGAGGCGCGTATGACCTCTTATCCAACAAGGGCAAGTGGAATAATTGTTTTAAATCTTCCGGGTGTTACGAAAACTAAGACCTAAGACTTAAAGATCCCGGGGTCTTAGTTTTCGTAGTACGAATCTTTGCTTTCGTTGTACGAAAACTAAGACCCCAGGGTTTGATCTTAGTTCTTGAGGGTCTTTAGTTTTCGTAACAGCTTAAATCTTCCCTACTTTGCTTTGTAAATACAAGAAAACTGATGCGAACACGTACAGTTACTAGAATAATATTTGTAGCATCATTATCCAATGATCCAGTTTTAACAAACAGAAATACACCATAGTCTCTTAATTAATAGGATTTTGGATTGGACTAGCAGGCACACTAATCACTATGTTAAATAGCTCATATACCATGATGGCTAAGCCAACCGAAATATTGGGAAGATATCATTGATGTCACCAGTATTGTCATTAATGACTGCCAACCAGAGCCTCATTGGGTGTTGAAACAAAGGGTCTTTTGTTCTGGTGGTTGGAACCTTTGAATAACAAAAGGATGTTTGTAAACAGACATCTTCCCTATGTGGAAGAGTTACACTAGCGCTAGCAGCAGTGATTTATAGAGTTTGAATGCTTCACTGAAGCTTTATTATGCACTTTTAAGGAAGAATTTGTTTTGATGAACATATTTTGTGCTTGCCAGAAGCTCCTGATGGAGAGCAAAGCTCCCAAGTGAGACTGATCTTTTCACAAAATACTACAATGAATGGAAAGGGGTAGGCAAAGTCAACGCAAAGAATTATGAAGCGATACCAAGGTTTTATTTCAAGGTAATGACGAATATACAGGCTCACATATCAATTAATTTAAATTTGCCCAAAGTAACTTATAATAATATTGCTCAGTTTATGGTTGTAATCAATATTAGTTAATAGAGAGGACTGGTTTGGAAGCTCAGCAAACATCAAAGGAGCAAACAAAGATGCCAAGATTTAGGTCGGAAGGTCCACAGCCGTGCACAATCTTTGTTTTCCGCTCATACACTATTCATAAATTACGTAACCAACACGTTTCTATTGGTTAGTTCCTCAGTATGGAGTAAACAACTATTGTGTTTTGTGCACGGTCAAGGCCGAAAAAGAGAACAAAAACCTACAACAAAGAAAGTTGTTGGGTTTCATAACCATTCTCGTCTATTAACTATGTTGTAATCTGACAGACACAAGTGATTTTGAAGTTGGGGACACTTTGTGAGGCTTGAGGAAGCTCAAACCAGTCTTAACACTTTCAACCAACTGTGCTAATCTACTTAAGTGTTTCATGCACTTAATAGCATTATGTCACGATAGCAGACCAAACACCAATTAAGGTTTAACAAGATGCATTCATTAATGTAATGTAATAGGTTACTATGGCAACAAAAGAGCCATCTAGAAACTCCCTATATGTTGTCTTTAAGTGCATATATCTCAAAAACAAACTTAGTGGTCAACCTCCACTTTATATTGCTGGAGAATGATTAGCATGGTAGGATAAAACTCTCTGCATTTAGTTTAAAGAAATTCTGTTCCAGCAGATTCATAACCAACTTTACAACTGGAAAAATTTTATGGTGACTCTGAATCTGCTCTAGAGATTTTTTTTCATGTTCAGTTTTGTTTCAAATTTTCCAAACCAGTTTACGTTTAGTTTTCCCCCTGTTGACAAGTAAAATCGTCGGGCATTAGACAGTAAAATCTATTAAGTGTCACTCTCAGGGGTCATTGGATTAATAAGGTATGGAAATTAGTGACATTATCTTTTTTATCACTCATTGATGAATTCAGTACATTTTTAGCTTCCATCTGAAGATGAGGTCTTATTGCAAAAATTGAGAGAAGAAGCAAGAGCAGTATTTCTTCAGAGAAAAAGTCGAGAACTTCTTGATAATGATGAACTACAGGTAATGAAATATAATATTACGTTATAATCAACCACTTTCCTGGAGAAAAAAGTTAACAAACCTGAACTAACCTTGTATTATTCATGCACCTCTAGCATAGTCATGGGATTGTTTCACACGTTGCATGTTCTGCCAAATCTTATATTACATGTATCTCACTCAATTACCCAAGTAATTACTTCCTGGGATCGCAAATATGCCATAAATATGAATTAAGATTTAGACAAGTAGTTTATTATTGAATAGGGGCAGTGAACTTCAACTGAACATGTACAAATTAATTAGTGTCCTATTTTGTCATTAGAATTTGTGGTTTCTTCTTGACAAGCATCATACTCCACCTGTCATTGGAGATGATCAGGTACATTTAGATATGCATGTCTTAAAGTGCAGTATTCGATGGAATAAATAGAGGATATTACAATGTCATTTCGGCACAGAGATACAAAATTTCTCTTCCTGTTAAAATTAAAAATTATTATTTACAAGTTAGCTCAGTAAATGAAACCATTTCACTTTTAAATTAACAATTTTATCAAAAAAATTTTCAGGAAACTTTACTTCACAGCCCACCAATTCAAGATTTGCAAAAACAAAAAAATTGAGCGAGACACCCAAATTTACCTTTACCGAGATTTTAAGGCAAGGATGTACATCAGGCCCCAGTTGTTCGAACGATGCATAGCGCTATTTGCCGGATAAATCACTATCCAGTGGATATAATCAGTGATTTATCCGGTGGATAGCGTTATCCACCTTTTGAACAACTGGGGCCAGAGGTTTAGTGTTGAAGAAAAGGGAAAAGAGTGCTTTAAGAAGTGCATGGAAATCAACCACATTTTTGCAAATTGCTTTAAGTAAACAATTTGTTGATCATCATAGTTTTGCATCCAATGTATAATTTATATCCAAAATTAAAAAATGGGAAATTTCTTCATTACACTGTACAGTGTACATAGTTTTTTACTCAATGAAATGGCGTGGAGGATGAAATAACTTTGCAGCAATAACTGGTACAATTTTACCTCACTTCCAAGTAAAAATTTTTAAATTTAATATTATCAAATGAAAACGTTTACTTATTACTTGCAATAATTGTTTTTTGGAACTTTTTGTAATGACTACATGTATGTCAACTTATGAGTATTCAGTATTAATGTCATTTAAAATGAAATACTGTTATACCAACATTAATTTTAGATGATAAATTATGAAGACTTTTTGAAAGTTGGAGAAGAAGCAGGTGCTAAATGCAGGTAAAATTGTGAAGACTAAACACGATTATGATTACTTCAATTTATTTTGATGAAAAAAAAGAGCCCTAATTCTCAACTCACAGCAAACTCCCCTAACACAACATGGGTTTTGTTTTTAGAAATTATATTTATATTTTAAAATATTTTATATTTTCTCATGGAAAGCTGTGCAGTGATTGTATGCATGAATCAGAAGAAATTTAACTGAAGAAGTGAGGTCATGGCTTTCCTGTCCCATTTCTTTTGGCCTTGTTTGTTTCAATATTCATTTTGACATTGAATTTGTCGAATGTAAGCTATTTTTTTTAAATCGGTAGTTTCATCCATTTCCTTTGCATGTTGGTTGCAGGCCTTTCTTCAGTGCAACAGTCTTTGCCAAGCTTTTTCAGGAGGATCCTTTTGGAAGGTTAGTACCACATCAGTACACGGATGCTAGAAATCCTTCTTAATCATTGTTTTTTAAGTACAAAGTGTGTGCATGTGAAAATGTCCCCAGTTTTTCTCCGACTTTCAGATTATCATTATCGCAAAAGCATAAAATAAAATGATGTATAAGAAAAATGTAAAATTGATCATTTACATTGTATTCCTTCTGTTTAAATTTCAGAATATCCATCATGCAGTTTTTTAACTATGTGATGCGCAAAGGTGGGTTAAAACACTGGCTTAAACTATCACAAACTAATAATTATTAGAGAAAAAATAATTTCACGAGTGCATCCTTCAAAACTCTGAAAACTGATGATTAAGAATCCTTACACAGTTGGTTTAAGGATCGTATAGCAGCTCTTGTAAGGATCACTCACCTGTCACTGATTGGCTTGCTACATTAACTAAAAAATTACTGTTATTCAGTATAAGACTAAACAACAGAAACAATGAGTACTTAATGGGGATCATCTTAAGCAGGCCTGAACAGGATGGAATAATAATTATTGCTTGTTCCCCACTAAATCAAAAACAAGGCAAGTAATTACAGTGTACATGTAGGCTACCATAATTTTGCAGTGCAACAACGACTTGTGAACACTGGTGTTTCTCAGGGCCATCTGTACAATACAGACTTTGAATTGAAATTTACTTTTCAGATGATTTCTCTTTATTTCTCTCTATTTCTATAGTTTGGCTACATCAAACCAGAATAGGGCTTAGTTTATATGATGTTGCAGGACAAGGATACCTCAAAGAATCAGTAAGCTAATTTTTCATTAATTTATGAAAATTCATCAACTGAAGGTAATTTTTGGTACTCTGCTATATCTAATGCATTACAGTTTGATTTGCGTCCAGCATATTATTAATTATTTTTGGACTTTTAATGACGATTTACCTAGAAAATTGAAAGTCTCATTGCACCTTTTGAAATTGGCTCTCCATTTTATTATATTGAATTTAGTAGGGCAGTGTTTTACCCAATCCCATCTCACTGATTTACTTACCTGTTGAAGTTTTCTTTAGTTGTGATGTTGTTGAAGTAATATCTATCACTGGGTGCCCAGCTTTTGTCCAGATTTTTGTACATGTAAACTATCCTTTGTCTAAAACACAAACATTTATTTATTGTTTTACTTTTTATTGTACCAGGATCTGGAAAATTATATCTTGGAACTGATTCCCACTTTACCACAGGTATGCTTGTAGTTCTGTTTATAATTACATGTGACTTACAAAAATGATGATTGGCCATTAAACCTCTGTATTGCGTTAATGAAGGTAGACAGGAGTGTGCTTGGGGAATCCAAGAGCTTTCCCTATGTCAGGCCAGCCCATGGATAGAATAGCACCCTCAGACAGGCAAAATCTCTGCCAACAAGCCATGTGATGAGCCCCTGTTCCAGGCATGCATAAACTTTAGATCAGTGCAAGGAAAACACATTTTAAGAGGATGAGGGTGATGTGTTTTTTTTTTAATCAATTAAGCAAGTGCTATGTTGTCATGCTATAACACCCAGGGCAAATTGACTGGCTATGTACACTCTTTCTTTTTAATACTATTAAGAGCAGAAAACCGTCACGGTGATGAAAATCCTTTTGTGCCATTATTTTTCAAGGTTTACATGTACATGTATCATCCTAAAATGTTATAAGGCTAGACACTGCTTGTTATAAAAAGTAATAAAATGTACTCTAACTTGTTTTCAGTTAGATGGCCTGGAGAAATCTTTCTATTCTTTTTATGTCTGCACTGCTGTGAGAAAATTTTTCTTCTTTTTGGATCCTCTGAGAACAGGTAAGTGATGATTTACACGACATTCATGAAAGAATGTTCAGCTTTGAGTCAGTCCGAAATTCACTGAAGTCTGGGAAGGAAGGGGGGGGGGGGGGCACTGATTGGAGTGTAATATTAACCCATTCACTCCTCGGGGCCCCAGGATGCCCCCAGTTGACGAATAACGTATTCGATGTATTTGTTGCAGTTAATTTTTTGTTTCAGTTAAATTTTTACTAGGTTGCCAGTATGGCAATCCCAGTTGGAAAATGGGTATAATTTCTTTGTTTTATTTATTTATTTTTTTTTTGTGTTGGTAAAAGTCTTGCCTGTCACTTCCCTGTTAAGTGGTGTCTTTGTGCAGAGAGTCTTCTGTGCGTATTTTGGTAGGTTTGAGGGGGCTGGGGTAATGCGTAGATTTCTCTGGTGGACATAGGAGGACATTTAATTAACCTGCAGTGGCGTCGAGAGGCATTGTAACGCAAATGGCGTTTTAGTGCATCTTTCAAAAAAATATACCCTTAGCTCAAGAATGGAATGTCAATTGGATAAACAAGACAGGCTGTGAAAAATAAATATCTGTAATCTTAAAAGCAACGAGTAATGGACTTGCGACAACAATCTTTCACCCATCAAGCCAAAATCAAAGTGAGCTGTATTTCTAATATTATTTTTACCAAGTGTGCTGTTATGTACAGCACTGAAACCAAATGGAAAATTCTCTGGTAACTTATGGGTTCAACAAACACAGAGAAGGAATCGAACATCTTAAGTGGAGCTGTGATCTCTGTTGTCAGTGGCTATTTGTACTCAACTCTGCAAAGTCTTCAGGGTAAAAAATAAAAGGAAATGTGACAGCACACCTATGTATGTGCCTTAATTGATGTGTTAAAGTAAGTTTTTCCCTGCCAATAGGTACACTAGTGCAATATAACACCATCAATTTTACAGCATTTTTGTGGGCGATCCTACAGCTGGAAGGCCATTGGGTAGAAATAATGTTCTTGACTACCATCTTTTCTGAATGATGTTCTTTGTTTGAAATTTGAGAAAACGTAGTAATTAATTCACCCTTAGACATTTTGCTTTTTTTTGTGAGTTGTTTGTGGGAAATTGTAATCATGCACACCACGGATGTGATTAGGGTTTTCCCCTGGCCCCATTTGTTCGAAGGGTGAATATCACTAGATCCACTGGATAACGCAATTAGTTTTGCTAGTGTTTATCCGCTGGATAGCGATTTATCTGGCGGATAGCGTTATCTAACTTCTGAACGACCGAGGCCAGGAGTGTAGTTGCATTTTTCGCTATCCACCCTACGTCTTGGGATTATAAATCCATAAAGGCTGTTGTGGCATCCATATTGTAAGTAGTAATCTAAAAAAAACTTGTACATGCATAATGTGAAGTTAAACCAGGTTTTGCATCTGATCTCTCATACAGGAAAGATTAAAATTCAAGACATCCTTGCTTGCAGTTTCCTTGATGATCTTTTGGAGGTCAGTACATATGATCATGTTATATTACCCATAAGGAAGTAAAATGCAGTACGGTACTGGTAATATGTGTTTGACGTAAACTGCTTCTCAATAATTATGTAGGGCTTGCACAAATTAAAATTAAAGTCATAAATTTATAAACATTTTTCAATTTTGAGTCACATGCTTATATACCGTTGAACACAAGTTCGTGTACTCGAATTAAGAGCGTCTCACTGGGGTAGCGGCTTTTACGGCTAACTGTTAAATTTTGAGCATTTTTACGCCTATAATAAATTATTTAAATTTTTGTCCCTTTTTACAGCTAACGGTTAATTTTTCCTGTTACGGCTATCTGAATAATAATATAATAATAATAATAATAATAATAATAATATTATATTATTATTATTATTATTATTATTATTATTATTGTCTGGCACTAGACAGAGTAATATCTGGGAGTCTCACTCCCAGGAGTCTATGGGTTAATTTAGGTAGATCAAATCAAAGAGAGGGAAAGGGAAAAACCTCTTGCAACACTTGCAGTACTCTGCATGAGAACAAACAGGCTTAATCTATATTAATTCCAAGATGAATCTTGCAATTAAATGTGAGATACATTGATTTTATGATAGTGGATGTTGATTCAAGAAACTTGAGGATAATTACTAATGTCTGACATGAAGTGGACTTTGAAAAGTGGTTGATCTTTTTTTGCTTAGCTAAGAGACGAAGACTTGTCCAAGGAACAGCAAGATGCTAATTGGTTTTCTGCTCCGTCGGCCTTAAGAGTCTATGGTAAGGTCAAATAACTTTGTTTTCCCTGCTAGACTGTCTGTACTCCTTTAACAAAGTCATGTTTTTGTGAAGTTAATTTAGGTAATCAGTTTAAAGATGTAGGAGCAACTTATAATATGTTGGAACCCTAACCTAACCTAACCTTTAGTTAGGTCAAGCCCCAAAATTGTCAAGGTTTTTTTCTTCTGCCATAGCAGTGGGATAGTCACTGGCAGGCAATTGATAGCCATTCACGATCTTAAATAATAATGTCATGTGCGAAAATCTTATCCTTATCATCTTTCATAGTGGCTGCCAAGAAAAGACATTGTATATATCTTTCTTAAGTTTCCCTATGATGTACAAAATCCAAACAAATGTTTGTTAAATGAGAACAGTATATGTCCATTAACATGATTGCAAAAAGTATAAAGAATAAATGGGCTTCCTAAACAACAATTTTATTATTGATCATTGACTTCTACAGGCCAATATCTAAGTCTTGATACAGATCATAATGGGATGTTAAGTAAAGAGGAATTAGCAAGGTATGGTTATGTCACTAGACACAGTCAAACCGATCTTCAGTTACTGTGAATTATTGATATTAATATTATTTTGGAGAAAATTTTGTGATCGATTTTACTCTGTCTATATAACACCAGTTGATTTTACTCTGACTGTCTAATGCCAGTCGATTTTACTCATCAAAGGGGCGGTCCAGGGGGGTTCAGGTATAAATGGGTTAAAATTTATAATAATTATACTGCTCTCATCCAATCGAAATTGAAGGATTCTGTTGAGTGTATGACAGATGATCATGCATCTTTTCCCTAAAATGTCAATCATAAATCTACAAAATTACTAGTAGGATTTCCCTTGTATTATAATCGAGTGTGTACGTCGAATAATAATATTATTGTTTTACTGTGTTGGTAGATATGGATCCGGGACACTGACCAGGGTTTTGTTGACAGAGTGTTTCAGGAATGTTTGACATATGATGGAGAAATGGTTAGTTCATTTGTCCATAGTAACTTACAATAATTATCAATAATAATTAGATAAAGCTTAGTTGGTAAGAATGAAAGAAAATTAATCTACTGATCAAAGAGTCATAATTGAAATTCGATCCTTGCCTGAGCCCTATAGTTGCACATCATGTGTGGTGTCCCCAAGTAATTCAGTTACAATAACAGTGTAATAGGTACATGTAAGTAATACTGACCTGTTGCTGAGGTCTTGGGTCAAATTCCCTGTCTTTCTGACGTGGGTTGGAGTATAAAACAAGTTCTTGATGCCATGGGTTGGTAATTTAAAGGCTTATACAGTAAAGTCCTTTCAGATTTTTGAAACATGCAGTCATCTGTAACTCAATGTACATGCTGCTCACTTGGTGAAGGAACTTTCAGTAGGTTAACTTTATTACCAGCAATGTGTCTTTCCAAAGCATTTTAACAGTACCTTTTCTCTATAACCATGGTTATTTAGGATTACAAGACGTATTTGGATTTTGTCCTTGCATTGGAGAACAGAAAAGAACCACAGGTTGGTCAATAGTAGTTTTTGCAAAAAAAAAGAAAAACAAATAATTACAAACAAATAAACTTGGTCTTGCCAGACTTGATACAAGGCCAAGTGGTGATAATTTTTGAATCTGCATTATTTTGAGTGATCTATCTTTATATGACTTTGTAGAAGAAAAAGCTCTAAAGAAAGTTTCAGTAAAATGGGAGTTTTTTCATTGGTGCTTGATGTATCATTGTCTGTTTGTCATACTAACAGGCTCTGCAATACATGTTCAGGATACTTGACATTCAGGTAATAACCACTGATGCTATTCACCATACAATGTAGTTTAAGAGGCTTCTGGTAGCTCATACTGTACTGTGACCGATTTCCTGCTAGAGTCATGGAAAATAACAGGATATTGCCAGGTTAAAAAACATGAACTCTTATGTTGCTCAATCTGTTTAGTTGCCTTAAGATGCTCTCTTGTGTTCATTTATCAAGTGCAAGCCAGGCCATGAAAATGGCCTCTTAGTGCATACAAAAAAGTTGAAGCTTTCAATCAGTACATAAAGTGAGTTGTTTCTTTTCATTTCAGGCTGTTGGACATTTAAATATTTTTTCATTAAACTACTTTTTCCGGGTAAGATGTTCAAGATTGTCTGCATTTGTTGGTATTGTTTGAAATTAGTTTATTCTTTTTGTTGGTTTCTACTGTCTGGTGAAATTCATGTTCTTTCACATACAGGAAATCCAAGAAGAAATGAAGAAGCACGGCCATGAACCAGTGAAGTTTCTTGATGTGAAGGTGATGATAAAATTTATTTAGTATTATAGAAAGGTTTTTAATCACTGGTGTTCACTTTTTAGAGTGGTTTTCAATTGAGTGTCGAAAGTAATTAGATAAGTACTTTGGTTTTGCATTACTTCACTCAGTGATTGGTTCAAATTAAGTTCTCGCGCCACTTTTTCAACCAATCAGAAGTGAAACCAAAACCAATCATAGCTAGCGCGTGCACATTTTCCCGCACTTTGCGTCGGCTATGTGTAATTACTTCGAGTTTTGATTGGTTTACTGGATTGTCTCCGTCCTTTTTGATTGGCCAAAGTAATTACTTTGGTTTTGGTTTATGACACACATTTGAAAGCCGCTCTATGAATCAGAAACAAAAAATGAGGAATCACACAATCATGTCGGGAAGCGAGTTTCCTGGAAAGGGGACTATGACCACCATAACAATACTTTCAATACTTTTGTGCAACAGTCAAAACCTTCCAAAGTTACATTTATTTGTTCTTTGAAATGCTTGAAGTTAGAAAAACACACAATTATTAATACCTGGTGAGAATTCATTATAATACTTTTAGATTGTTGCACTTTGTGATTGTTACTTGAGCAGGAATGAAATGAATGCTTGAACAGGATTGAGCCCAATGAGTGACAATCATAACTGCACTGATCTAACACTCTTAACATTCTTCTTTCAAAAATTATAGTCTCTTAAAATTTTAGTAAATCAAAATGTCAATCAGTTGTCAATATGAGAGAGATGTTTTATTCTGCCAGGATGAGATTTTCGACATGGTAAAACCCGCAGATCCATACAGAATTAGTCTGCAAGACCTTATTAGTAGGTAAGTGCTCTTTTAAGTCATACACGGAAAAGATTGTTTTGTAATAAGCTCTTTCCTTATTAAGGTGCATCTTTGCAACAAAGGTGCAAAACACAAGCAACCAACAAAAATTCTTAGTGTTCTGAACAGGAGAAAAGTTCAGAAGCTTTGTTGCTGACAAGCTAGTCGCATTCTTTGTATACTAGAACCTAACAGTTTTTGATAGTTCACAAAACGTGCCAGAAAAGTATAAAATGCATTCAATATATCAATTGCTGCCCTATGCTTTGTTTACAGTGGCCAAGGAGAAACAGTTACAAGCATTCTTATTGATTTGAATGGTTTCTGGACTTATGAAAACAGAGAGCTTCTAGTGCAGGATGTGAATAACGAATAACTCGTGCAATCAAAATTGTCCAACTATAATTTATTATTTATTTATAACTTTCCAGTACTGAAATGTTTGCAAGGGACTTCAGCCTCACCACAGTGGTAGAGTTGCCACATGGATGGTCTCCTCAGTCTGATACTTTAGGTTTTTTTTTGGTTGATGAAGAGTGATTTTAACCCTAGCACAACACACTGGTGGTTTTGAGTTGCTTTCCACTTTTTCAGCATGGTTTGACAGAAGTCTAAATTGGAACTATTCACAACAGTTTTGGAAACAACAAATTTAATGGGGATATTTCTAAGATCACAGATCACCAAATTTAACCAAATCAATCCAAATCAATGTGTAAAATAAATTAAAGTTTGGAGGAGAGACTAATGATTGTAAAATGCATTCAGTTTAGTTCAGCAATGGGAAACTTTAATCCAGATTTGAGTACATGTTCTCGTTTTTGCTTTAAATTTGTTTTAGATTTTGCACATAAAAAACAGCTTCTAATTTTTTTTCTGCTGGTCGTAGTTGTATGCATGTGGTTGCCAAAGCAACTTTGTCTGGACATGACAGAGTTCTACTATTTTGAATAAGTGATTCTGTTGACTTTATTATTGTTTTTTTTTTTATTAAACAAGAGTGTCTTTCTTTGCACATTGCGTGAATTTAGTTTAAGAATTCTTCTGCATTAGTATGTATTACACAGCTGATTTCAAATTTACCAGGCTTGGGAAACATTGATCATTTACAGCTTGAAAAATTCCATATTAAAAGGAACTTTATTAAATTATTGTTCGTTGACAGTCATCTCCATTTGCTATGTAGTAGGCATGCTTCAGCTTTCAACTCCTTAAATCTCTCTTGGATCAGGTCAGTTATGTGTTTTCTTGTGTCCATCTGCAATATTTGGGTTAAAGGAATGTTAAATTCCTTGGATGATAAAAAATTTATTTTTGTGCCTTAATTGAGCAGAAGCCTTTTCACTTGTGTATACTTGCTTTCAAAACTTACTGGCTCTAGATGAAAACCACAGATTCACTGGAGTTATACACTGTTCACAAAACATAACTTAATAGGAAGTCTGACTGAATCCCAGAGCTCCACTAAACCCCATAAACATACACATCATCTTGTGATCCAGTGTCCAGTTTTACTGGTATTAAAATCTAATAAGTATTAGATTTGAATACCCTTGGCAACAATGTGAAATGGATTAAAATTGAAGAAAGAGCATTACTTTTTTTCATTCTAATGTGGACTTCAGGTTCAGTTGAGCAACTTACTGCACTTTTTCTTGCTTTTCGGTATTCCTGTATGGTGTCTGTAAATTCCATTGGTTCTCCTATAAGCACTGTCACTCGCTGAAAAAAGAGTACAACCAAAAGTCTCTCTGATAACAAGTTACATGGCAGGCAGAATGTCCTTCATTCACTTGACTCCCAAACTCCAGTGTGCACCAGTACTACACTGTACAATTTTTCACACAATGCCTTTCAACACCACTAATTTAATGCACCTAATGACAGTTTCTGCTCACAACATTTTTGGCTCATGTTAATTTGCGAGACATTAGTTGAAGAAACTGTTGGCATGATCAAAACATTGCAACAATTCTTTTAACATTGAGTAGTGTAACATCTTCCTAAATCACAACACGTCTATTAAAGGTCAAAATTATTTCATGAACTTTACAAACGTACAGGTTCACCAAATTAGTAGCAGTAAGAATAATGTTTGATAAGACTACAATGTAGTCAGTGTGCATTCACTGAAACTAAAAAAAAACCGGCTGTTTAAAAGTTATTGAAATTAATATTATGCAAGTTTGCCTTCAATGATAAAATTCAAAACTTTATCAAATCTGACCTTCATAATTCTTGGAATATATGGACTATGGTTTGGTAAAACATCATCCATGCCTGGATAAAAGAACGATTAAATTAAAAATAAGTCAAACAAAAGAAACAAAAGTGCAACAAAGTATAATGTGGTCATGCAACATTAAATTTTTCACACCCAGCTTTATTGGTGGGAGACAAATGATCTCGCTACTCCACCAGCTTTGTTTCCGAATAAATTATGTAAAAAACAACAAAAGTCACCTTCATGCCAAAATGGTATGACAATTGGAGTGACTTTAGCCTCTGCTATAAGCCTCCCAACACCTGAAGAAAAAACAGGGTTCGTCACTATAACTAAACTGAAATGGGCCAATTTCGATATGTTAAAATTCAGTCCTAAACAAAAGACATCATCTCGAGGTTCTGGGGAATCATTCAAATCATTATACTTATTCCCCAGAGCATCATCCATTTTGTTTAGGACTGAACTACTGAAGCATCCATAATAATCGTATTACTGGTGACCCTTTCCCTCCGAAGCATATGACACATGAATTTAACTGTGTCTAACGTAACACAATTTTACTTACTTGTAGTTGACAATGAAAAGCCTTATTTTTCTTGTTCTCTAAACTCTAATAACACAACCCCAATTTCTAGAACTCACCCCATTTCAGTCTCTTGATAGCACCATGGACATTAACACCTCCTGAAAAACATACTAGATACTTGACAATGGTATTGCGGAAATTTAGCTTGGAGATATGGTTTTAGCATAATTTTTTTTTTTTGTGCCAAATGCAAATTCCTCAATGAAACCTTCAAGAACAACAACAAGTGACAAAGACTATCGCTCCAAAAATGGGTACAAAACTTAAACTATGCCAGTTCAAAAGTGATAGCCCTTGGGGACAAAAGGGTTTAAGCCTTTCCCATCCGCAACAGACACAAGTTTACAGATTTTACTCTAACACCAGAGGATTTTTTTATCAGTAGAGAGCCCCTTTAACCTTATCAGTGATGGGTATGGGTAAAAGGTAAATCATGCTTAAACTCTTAAGGGCAAGCAGCAGCAGACTCTCACTCAGAGTCAGTGAAAGCAAACATGACAAATGTTCTGGAAAATCTACCTTCAGGAAAGACATGAACCCACTGCCCTTGGTTTAGCAGTTCAAGTGCTGTTTCCATGCCTTGTTGATAAACACCACCACCTATAGTCATAACCAACATCTTTTATTATAAATGACTCAGCAAAATCATGTCTGACATTCAGGCCAATTGGCATTGAATTCAAATTATTATTATTATAATTATCATTATTATTATGAAAATAGTGTTACCTCTGACAACTGGAATGACCTGGAAAAGTAAAAAAATGAAACATGTTACAACCTATTCTTGGTAAAAAATGATTCAACAGTAATTCATGATAGAGAAAACAATCTTCAATAGAAGTGAAAAAGTACAATATCACCAGAAAATCTTGACCCAGAATGAGAGAAACATGCCTTCTACAAGTTAACTAATAATATGCAGAATCTATCCAAGACATATTAGTCAGAAGGCAAACTTGGGGCCATGAACAGAGCAAAATGTTTGTACATAGTGCAGGTCATATGTGAAAAATGAGCTTTATTTAACTTTTGGGTCAGGATGCAGCTTTTGCAGGTGTCAGTTTTCACCATTGGTTCGGAACAATAGGCACAAAAAATACAACAGAAGAAATGAAGCCTAATCCTAAAAAAAGAGAGAGCTGTGTCCTGTACAGATCAATATTATTATTGAAATTAGAGGTTGTAAAGAGCAGCTTTATATCTGTAATTCTGATCTCATTTGATGGATGTTAATCAAAATGTGAAAAACTTCATGATCATGGTTGATGTGAGCCACGTATTAGGAGACAAGCAATACCAGCAAGATAGATTTGCCAGTCAATAGTCTGACTTTTTCATCACCATTACACAAACTGTATTACTTTGTCTGGCCTAGGATAATAATTATTATTTTACTGTCTTTTTGAAACCCCCAATTGGTAAATCACTTGTGCTTCACAACTTTAAAAAACTGGGAGAAGTCATGGTTTGTATTTAAAGTGTGAGGATGAGCACCTTGCGTGTCATTCTAACCTTTCCTCTACTGAAAAATGCTGACTGAAAAGGCGTGGAAAACAACAGTTCATGTGCACCAAGTGTCCTGAAGACAAAATAGGAAATAGTAGCCAATTAATGTAATACAGGTACTAGATATAGCTGTATTGCAATTATAATAATAATTGTTTTTTCAATTTTCTTTATAGAATGAATTTAAGACAGACTGTCATATGTTTTCAAGAGGCTATTGTCTACATAGAAAAATTACTAGGATTTTGAAAATAAATCTCTCTGTTGAAGACAAAGTTAATAAGATTCCCACTAAAACTCCAATTCAAACAAAGTACACTGTGAGTGCAGGGCGTTCACTTAAGGCTAGGGACCAGGAATTTTCCTCAACCACTGGTACTGCAAGCATAACCCCTGAGGCTACTTTAACTTCTGAAATAGCCCATAATAATTATGTGCTTGATGCTAACTCCCCGAATTCCCTGCCTTCTTTTAAAATACTAATTTGATAAAAAATTATACCCTGGAAACTTGAGATCTTCATAAAGGCCTTGCAATCATCAATCAGCATCACTTTTGTGCTTGTTTTTCCTTCTACTTTGTTTTGTAACATGAGCATAAATGTATTTAAGTTAATAAGGTCACATGAAGTTAGTTGTGGCTTAATTTGAGGAAACTGTAAATAAAAGATTAGCAAAGTGAAAATAACAGAAGTACTGCTATGCATACTAAGGTCCCTTCCCCTAAGCGAGACGACGAGCATCCCCGTCTGTTTCATATGGGAGTCCCCCCCCGAGGGTCCCTTGGAAGTTGGCCATATGTGCATCTGTTGTCTTTAATGTTCTATTATTGTAATTTACCATAATATATGTACAATGAAGACATAAAAACCAACACTGTAATACATGTATCAAGCTACCCACCATCTGACCTTTTTTCTTGAATTCAAGATAATCTTGGATTTCATAAGACCTTTCCATGGACATGAATAAAACGGGAGGTTACTAAATATAAATCTGTTCAAATGCCCTGTTCCAGGCTTTCAGTTAGTAAGGCAGAGTGAAGCAAATGAGCCAAGGAAGGGGGGGAACCAAACATGCCAGGACACTACGGCCCTAGACCCCCTGTGCTCCCTTGGCTGATCAACTTTACCACCTGAAAGGCTGGAACAGGATAGTACCGGTACTCAAAAGGCTTTAACAATATGTGATCTGTTTCATTTTATTTCCTGATCATTGCCTAATTTTAAGCATATCGCATGGGAGTCAGTTCATGACCATTTCTTAGCAAATCCCCACCCCCCCCACCCCAAAAAAAAAAAAAGAGAGTCATCAGCCAGTGGTGTAGCACATTTCCAATGCAAGAAATTAAAGAAATATATACCGGTAGTCTGGGGAGCAGGGCTGGCGCAGTGGTGAGAGCATGCACCTTTTACCAATGTGGCCCGAGATTGATCCCTGGTTTCGACACCATACGTGTAAGTGGGTTGAGTTTGTTGGTTCTCCACTCTGCTCCCAGAGGTTTTGTCCACATCAGCTTTGTAAGTTGCCTAGTTTTTTTTCTGACCCACCTCAACAAATAAAAAACTAACAGAAGGAACTATATTTGGTGGCTTTGCAGCTTAGTGGCTCATGATTAAAAATAGGAGGAGGAACAAATGCATTTTTTTGGCTTGTCAGGGAGACAGAGGAATAATACAAGCAAAGGAAGAGCTATAATTTGCAGCTTGGCTGTACGCTCAATAGTTGCTAAGCATCAGTAAAAATAAATTATCAGTGTTATATTTCATAGTATATCACAAGAAAGGGCTGCAATTAACCATTCATACCATGTGTCATAGTAAATACAACCAACACAATAAATGTGGTACACATTTGATAGGGAGGTTAAGTAAAATACTGACAAATAAAAGACAGCTTTCCTGCATTCTGATTGGCTGTATTTTTCATAGCATGGTATAAGTGATCATAGCTGACCACAAACTGAAAAAGCATTCTTACCCCACAAACAAGGGTCATCAAGACAGGAAGTATGATTGCAAACTGTAACTAGGGGAACTCCATCTGGTCTTTCACCAGCATTTTCGAGAATATCAAAGTTGTACTTTTTCACAAAGTTAAAACACTCTAAAATAAAAAAATAGCAAAACATGACAGATGACACACACATGTGTACATTAGCAGCACCCTAAAAGGAGTGGATTCTCGTTTCTTATAAGCTTTGATTGCGGATTCAACAAGATCACTTCTCTATCGTTTCGCCACCAAAGCGGATATTAAATCCGGCACTAATTCCACTACAAACAGCGTATGGCAATGGCAACTGGTACTCCTGATAATTTTCCTACTGATCGAGAGACACTCCAAATCATTTTTAAATTCTTCTTTACCCAAAGAAAAATAAAATGATAACATCAAATTTGCTAACTCAGAAGATGTACAGCTGGACATGCAGCGCAAGATGATACTCAAGATAATATCTATTTCCTTCAGTACTGCGGAAAATAGATGAACAAGGATCAATAAAGAAGAAATATTTAAAAGTACCTAGATATATTTTACTAGAAATTCCAACTAAGGCAACAACTACAGCGCTCTGAACTTTCCACGAGATATTTTCAATGATTGTGGCCTGTAAGGGCCATTTTGCCATAGTTTTGACCCACAACGACACGACAGTCCACTGACATCACACAACGTAAAGTCGTGCATTGAGGACTCCGCTGACCGAGAGAAACGCCCGCAGGATTGGGATAGTACCACAGGTACCCCAAGCTCAGTGTGAGCATGGCCGACAAAAATACACTAAAAATCAAATCACTACACACTAAATCAAATCTACGTTGTATCGGCTCTTGCTAAAAATATAAGGATTTGTATGAGAATCCCGATAAAAAGCTTAAGAAGATAATTATAAGAAAAAAATCTCAATTAAAAAGCCTAACCTTATTGTCATCGTCGATAGCTTCCTTCCTGTGTGGCTATTTTCCAGATCCGACGCTTTTTTTTTATATATATTAAATTATTAAGCGTTTTATCGGGATTCTCATACAAATCCTTATATTTTTAGTTTGTCAACCATGCTCACACTGAGCTTGGGGCGCCTGTGATAGTACTTGTACTCAGCGTGTGACACTTGCCTCAAAGTTGCTACCTACGCAGACATTCTTGTGACTCGTCTCGCAATCTTTCCTCAGAAGAGATTGCGTGACGAGTCACAAGATGTCGAGCCCATAAGTGCTATCCGGCCGTCAACCAAATACTGAGTTATTTATCCAGCGTATAATCCTGTTCAGTCTTCACACAACTAGAACAACTAGCAAACTGCGGACGTCATTTTTTTAAAAATAACGTTCATCTCATTTGTTTTGTTTTGTTGTTGTTGTTGTTGTTGTTTTTTAGCAGCATAAGTTAAAGGTAAAAGTTGAAAAATAAAAAAAGTGTAGAGTCTAACAGGACAACTCAGACACTTGGAGAAGTTTAATTTTATAACTCAGTGATATTAACAATGTGGTTTTCTAGTTGCAGAATACAATGAAGAACTCAGCTCATAGTCGAAATATGCCCCGTTCACACCAAACCTCGGGCCAAACCTTAACCAAGGTTTCAATAATGTAATACTTTAATGTAATACTTTTTAAATCATCTATACTGGTATTTCGTGAGTTTTCACCACAAATTCAGCACAGATTAAAGCTGTTAAGCCGATGCATTGAAACTCCCCTCGGAATCTCGTGAAAAACCAGTCCTACATTCTTCCATGACCGAACGGTCAGCCTCTGCCCAAAATTAGACGTTCTTATCAAGAAATAGAACGGTGTACCTGTAGTGGTAAAAGGAGTTTAATTTACGACGACGGCTGAGGGAAAGGGAATTAAATGACGTCACAAACTAAAATTTTGATTGGTTAGAAGAAAAACAATAGTGGTGGTGCATTGCCAGTTTTGCTGTACTCTGTAAAGCAACAACGTGGAAAAAGAAAACAAGTTTTAATGACAACGTGAGCATATAATAGTGAGCTGTTCCAAAACTAGTATTTCAAGGAAAGTGGGATTGGACATCGCAAGCCAGACATCATCCAAAAAGCCCTTTGCTTTGGGAGAAAAACACTTCAAAGTGCTAAGGTTGCTTAAAATCTAGCCTGTTCCAGGCGGGGTCTGGGGGGAGGGGCTCCCTCAATTCTCGACTGGCCCTCGCCTCCACTACCTGAGAGCCTGGAACAGATTACTTCAAATCTTACCAACTTCGGCTTCTCGCCATAGGGCTGTAGTCTTCTCGGTCGGCATACTTTAAAGTCACAAAGCCGTGTTTTTTTCTTTTTTCTTTGCTTTTTATGGCCCGTGCGTCCTGTACGAAGGCCATAAAACGTAACTTACAGAGGGAATAGAGGAAAGAAAGTACATCTTAAGAACTGACCGCTACTTGGGGTTTTACTTGTTTTATTACTTTTGCGACGACGAAAACTGTGACCGAATTTAACCACATTGTTACAATATAAAGTTAAAAAACATCCCTAAGTATTTGAGTTAATTTTCCTGTTAGACTACACTTCATATTTCTTTTATCTTTCTTTATACTACTGACAAAACAAAACAAAAAAAAAAAAACAACAAATGATCAATATAAAGACACTCTTAAATGACTCCCAGCCTGGGTGTGTTCCTAACATTTTTGTTAATCTCAAGGTGAACATCTTATAAAATAGGTACTTGTTAAAAAGAGAGTATTCTTTTATTTTCCTATTATCAGTTTCTGATAAATACTCAAATGAAGTCGGAGAGATTGCAAGTGTGAAAATGATTACAAGGTAAGGGAAATATCTTTCAATGCTATACGTAAAATGTTTTTCAAAGTGAAACTCAAAAACAAAGAGTTATTATCCCCAGAGAAAAAGCTTAAAAATGTATTTCACCCCCGTATAATTAGGTCTTTCATGTATTTTCCCTTATATTATGTGGCTTGTGTTTCTGGTTGATATAACGCGCACTCTGATTGGCTAAGAGCAGCTAAGCGCTAGTAGGGCATTATTTTCCCGTAATGCCCTCGGGCTGATTATGGATTACGCAAATTATTTGTTTCTTCTTTAGAACCGTTTTGTTAGCCATAAAATAAACAACTTAATAACCTTGGCCGTTCGATCGTTACAGAAAAATCCCAAACCTCGGCCTAGCTATATTGACCTCGATATCGCACGGTCAATAAGGCAAGGCCTTAGTATGAGATTTTGCCGTAATGACCTCACTCTCGGTTATTAAGTAGTTATTAATGTTGATGGGGAATCGTAAACACTGACGAAATCTCAGAAAGTTTTCCATCAAAGAAACTGCTCAAACTATACCACTTTTCTATCACTATTTTATCACTATTAATGAAAATTAATTTACTAATTATAATAATTAAAATAACAGAGTTTATCGAAGGGGTACCTTTTCATGACTTTTGCTGGCCCTGAATTCAAACTTCACAGATCTACTCACAGCCCTCAGTTATTGTATATACCCACTGCGGATGTATACAAATATTGCGGGAGCATGGAAGAGAAAATAATTATGCTTGGGCCATGATGGCGATTAAATATTAGTTCTGTTGTGTTAATATTGATGGTTTTCAATCATGTGATAAGATGACCATGTTGACGCACAAAACAATAGCAAAATATGGCTCATGTTTTACATAATAATAGAGTCAAGTTCCCAAGACTTTTTCTCTATTGTTCTGTGTACCAACATGGCGGCAATGATGTCAGGTGAAAACCACCTAATCTTGTGATTTAGATACAATATCAGTGTTGCATCAAATTCTGATCAAATAATTTACACAAAAATTATCAACTTAACGACTTAGTTCTTAGAGTGTTTAGTCAGACTTCGATGTCATAATTCGTGAGAGTTGCTGTTTTTAAAGCCTAAAATGTTCTTTATCCACGACCAAATGTTTGATAAAGCATTCATGATCATTTGAAAGAAGCTAACTGCTTCGCCATGGAAAAGATTTCCTTCACTGTCCAGCGTCTCCTCCTGTTGTGATTCTTCATCCTTCTGTGGAGCACCAAGCTGGTCTCGCATTTTTTCTATGTCTTCTCTGGAGTACATCTCCATGCCTGGCATCCCTGGAATTCCTCTGAACCAAAAAAAAATTGTAAGCAAGATTTGTCAACAACAGGGTCAGCTATCATAAATGCAAAATTATTTATGGCCTATGGGAAATGAGAAAGGATTGTTTGATTTATTATGTAGTTACATGATTTGTAAACATGATTTTGTACATGTAGTTTGATTCATAAGAAGTGTTTACGGATAGATTCTTAGTCATGACAATTAACTTTAGAACCTAACCTTTGGAAAGGATAACAGAAAAACCATTTTGGAATAGCAGTAAGAGAAAGACTGGGACGAGTTTAACATACAAGATGGCAGCAAAGGATTGAAGATTCATCCCTGCACGAGTTTTATTGCAAGAAGATTCTTGGCTGTAAGGAAAAACCTTAAATAACAATGACCACAACCAGGTTTTCTGAGCCTGCGAGACTGAGCACCCCTTGCAAACAATTGTTTTAACGAAAAAACGCTGGTCAGCAACCCGGTTCTGGTCATTGCTGTCTAAGCTCTTCCAGCTGTAAGATGCACCTTGAGTTTAGATCACATTTGGGGCCAACAAATAATTTCTTTGAGAAAAAATGCTCTGCGTTATAACCGAAAAACTATGGTAATGCTGTTTTCATTGCCCTCTGGTCAATAGACCCATTCAGGTAACTTAATGTTGTACCCAATTCAAATCTCTCGGGGTTAAGATTCTTTGTGTGTTGAATTTGCATGACAATGAAGCATTTACATTTAAATGATATGGAAATACTTGGAACAAAACGTTTTATTCCCAAAAGAGTTGAAATGGGTACAACATTGAGTTAGCCAAATTGGTCTATTAGAAAGAAGCTTTCATAAGAAAAAGAAGAAGCACTTATTTACCTCATTTGTTTCAGGATTTCATCTGCCTTTTTCTCGTCTTCAGTTAAAACTTGGAATTTCTCATCCACTTTCCTTTCTCCAGCCTTGAGCTTTGGTTGTCTACCTTTACATACACTTGACATAGAGTAACAAACTTCATTGATAAGTTTTGATAATGACAGCTTGTCTTTCCAGAGTAGTTCTGCCAGATCTGTATCCACATCTGCCACAGATTCTTCACAAGCTTTCGAAATGGTCTGACATTCCCTCTGGCATTTTCCGAAATCTGCATGCTCAGTGAGTCTCAATTCCCCATTCTTTTCTATGAGATCAAATTTTGAAATCCAGCTTCCTTCTTCTTTGTCTGGATTGCATGACTTTTCTACCATGTCAATGAGTTTGTCCTCATCAAGCTAAAGCAGAATTATTAGATAAAATTTCCAAGTAAAGGGAATGGTCATCACATTTGGAAACAATAGCGGCTTTGGTAATGCCAACATCACAAATAATTTTGAGGTTTTGAGGCTTTCCCAAAATTGCCTGAGATTAGAATCTTTGATGGATATGGAAATGAGCTCATCAGATCTACTCACCAATAATAATTGATTTCTTACCAGTCTGTAATATTAGTAGTGCAAAGATAAACAAATTAAGAAATTTTTCTTTCTAATTATAAAACTCTCCTTTCCTAATTTTCCAAATACAGGCAAAAGCATAAATATCTCATTGCTTTGAATAAAAATAATGATTAAATTTTTCCTATGACAATTTAAATTTAAGATCCCTTTTCAACATTTGAATAGTAAAAAATAGGTGGAGTTGAAAGCAAACTTAAGGTAAAAAAAGTTGAATAAAAATGTTGCCTTTGGGCTTGGGCTTTTTTGTCATGAAAAATCATGGCATCATAAAGCAACAAAAGGTTGAAATGAATATTTGTTTAATATTTTATCCAAGATAAGAAAGAGTAATCTCATGACTAATGAGTTAGGCTTAGCTGAGAAAGTTCTTTTCTTAGAAATCTCAATCATGATTTAGGTTAATTATTTAAGTCATCAGTTCTTTGAACCAGAAAGATAACCCCCATACAACAGAAGAACGCGCAGAGCATTAATTCTAAAGAAAAATGCAAAACCAACAAAAAAACAAAATTAATAATTTATTACAAATACTGGCATATAAATCAGGATAATTTACATTATTTATATCTTGTAAAAGCTCTTCTCTAATTTAAAAATAAAAAAGGCAATGCCTTTGAAATCTGGTTTGATGCAAAAAAGCAAGAAGACAAAAAGCCCAAAGAACAATTTTTAAAATTGTTAAGAATGATAAGAATGCTTTATAAGATACAAAAAAGTTCATTGTGCACAGTAAGGCAACAACATAAATTATGCACAACAATATATTTTTTTCCTGGCCCTTGGAAATAAATTGTTCAATAAACAACCTATTCCTAACTGAAAAATAATTAAGCAGTAATATCAAAACAGTTTTTGTGTCAAAAAAGAAGACTGGAAGATATTCATCTCATTCGTTTAAAGGATTTTTGCAGTCTTAATTCACAATGTCTTAGTGGAGAAATGATGCGACTTTGATCACTGCCTCCACTACCAATAAAATGCATTTTAAGGAGTAAAAACTCTAACTAGATACTATTGATAACTCTATCAAGATAAGCAGGCCAAGGATTTTAACATATTTTATTGCAGTATATCATAACTTCTAGTAAATAAAGGCGAATACAGGCGGTTCCGCCCCAGAGTCGATCCGCCCCACAGTCTTCTGACGACCCTTACATGATAGCTAACCAACCCTATCCCTAATTTTTTAAAATGAGTAAGGTAAGGTAATCATTAAAATATGTGCTTAGACAATTAATACGTGGCGCGGATCGACTCTGGAGCGGAACGACCGGTTACCGATAAAAGCAGTCAAACCCTTGTAGGCATAAGCATAAAATATGAAGTTAAAAAGGCATTCTAAGTGACACAAAGATACAAAACTCAAGAAAATCAACAAAATCCCACGTCCAAAACTTAAAGATTTAGCCCAACTCTTACGTCATAGTAACTTTTTGAGCATATTACTATCATATATTCCGTTATATGTTTTGTTCCATTATGTTAAAAGGAGTTTTTTTTTAACAATCATGCATAATTTAAGCGTCATGTGTGCATGGACAGTCTCACCTTTTTCGTTCCACCGCCACGCATTTCCTGTGTTTTTCCAAACAAGTATTTGACAGCCTTTTGACAAGTTTCGCACCTGATATAGGGTAGATCCTCCTTTATAGCATGATATTTTTCTTTCTTTGGAAACTGCCCGTTTAGCGGAAAAATCAGCAAAAACATCAACACGTGAAATGCCCACCACACAACGGCCATTTTCAGCAGGGTCTTCTCGAAGCAACATGTGTCAGGGACCTGGAAAGGAAGCTGCCACGTGCAAGTTTTGAACCAATCAACAACAACTGGGCCGCAAAAAGAAAACGCGTTGAAACGTTCCTACCGCCATCTTGGCTCTACTCTCTGTGCTCTATGGCATGGTAAAAGCTTTAGCTTCGTTGCGACTTTGTGAAGTAAGTATTCTTCATACACTTTTATGACTGTGGTTATAATCGTTGCTTACTGGCAGGACAAAGGAAATGTCTAACTCTCTCGTACAAAACGCAGGAATCGAAACTTGTTTACGTCGAAGACTTCGACGTTGGCTCAGCTCAGAAGATCGAAGACTGCTTCTTCACTGACATCTTAAACCGCACCCATAGCTCTTGGTGTAAGGAAATGTGCAGTGTAGTCGATGAAGATGACTTGGGCCTTACAAATTATCTTCTAAAATGCAATGGCGACGAAGAAGAACCTTGGGAATCTTGTGAGGAGATAAGTGTTGGAGGAGAGAGTTTTGGTGATCACGATGGAGATATTTTTGAACTTGGTTGGTCACTTGGACCAGAAGATTTAGATCCAGAGCCATTTAAAGGCGATATAACACCTACTTATCAGAAGAACGAGCCGGCCAGCGAAGTGAAACTAGCGAAAGGAAACTCCAGTACCCCAGAGAAATGTGAAAAGAAACAACCATCCGAGGAAAACGTGGTTAGTGAGTCCGAATCTGATCACTCATCAGATGTTTGTGAGGTAGAATCAGTGAAAGTTGCGTCAAAACCAGTGGTTACCGTTAGCAGTGTTTGTAAAAATTCAGCAAAGATTGAACAGACACCTGCAAAGAGCAAGGCAGAGAAGGCAAAGGCACTCCGCGAAAGGAAAAAGAAGTATGTCGAGGAACTAGAGGACACCGTTGCACAGCTAAACAGAGACAAGGAAGGTTTGCAACAGGTTACTATTCAACTTAGCGAGAAAATTGAAAGCTTTCGACAGGAAATAAGCTACTTAAAAGGAGTTATAGCCAATCAAAGTGAACTTGCTGCCATTTTAAGAAGTGTTGCTAACACACCAGGGATCGCCATCAGCTGTAGAGCCTTGGAGAACAATGAGTGTAGTGATAAAGTTAGCAATAGCAAGAGAAAACGGGATGACAGTGGTAAAACTGAGTCAAACTTGGATAACAAAAACAGAAAGAAACAAAAAAAAGATAGTGACACAATGGGTGAACTGAATGGTAAGGCAGGGGTATGTGTCCACGTCCAGAGTGGTAAAGTATCCGTTGAGTTTTGTGCAGAATGCAGCAAGAAGGCAAATGGTATTCTACCTTAAGTCCACCAAGGGCTCAAGGGGAACTGTAGTGATTTTAATCATGTAACTGGCAGCGTTAATATTGCATTAATGTTTCTGGTAAGTAGATGAAATCACCAAGAATTACAAAGACAAGAAGGTATTTGAGCAGTTTCGTAGATGTGTCAGTCAAGTTACTAGTGGAAGCAGCATAAGAATAGGTTTTCACTACAGGTATATATTACTGTATGTATGACACGTAAGTGCCACACCAAATGGATTGTTGGCGCAAGTTCCAAAGGTACTAAGTTGGTAAGCTTCATTAGTATTCAGTGTGAATTCTTGCACAGTGGCTAACTTCTTTACAGCTGCACCACTAACAAAGAGGGAAGCTTCCCTCAGTCTTTTCTTATTTTCAGGTATTGACCAATGTTGTTGGACTGTTGATCTATCATATTGCTCTGTTAGTATCACACAGGCTAATCACAAAAACATCACTACAACAAAAAGTGTGTGTTTGAAATATACTTTTTACAGATTATTACTGCCTTGTTTAGATTCTAAACAAGATCCACGGATCTTTATGAAAGCCTCAGTTGAATGTAAAATTACTCTGGAATATGTCACAAAAATTTTGACCTTGTTTCTGCTGTTTAAGATTCAGTAATGATCTTCCAATGAGAACACCCAAATTTTAAGTTTACAAAACATTTAGCGTAGACTATAAAAATAAATTGAAGCAAAGTCCATAGGGCTAAAAGATTTGAAAATTAATGAAGAACGCAAGATCATGATAGGAGTATAATCATTGTCAGTAAAACTCCAGTACAAAACCCTGATGCAAACTTCATTGTGGAATAATTTATATCTGGTAAACTGTATCAGTTTTATGAAACCTCTAATTTTTTTCTTGAAACTCTTTTAACTAGTGCTGGATTGAATGCACTGTAGTGGATGCTTGCCACTCCTTGCACCATCTGGAGTCAAGTGTCTTTTGGGGTTTGGTTAAGTGTAAGTAATGTTCCCTCACAAATTTGTAAGTATAAAAGAGAGTGGAACACAGGTAATGAGTGGTTTAGCTAAAACTGCAAAGAGATTGCATTTTAATTTGTAGAGTTTATTCAGCTTTCAAGCCAAAAACTTTCAACCAAATAGAGTAACTTTTGGAGACGTTGTGATGTAATGCTGTCAAGAATACATGTATAAGGAGTTTACTGTCATGTAAACAGACCATTGCAGACGTAATTCTTCAACCAGAGGGTATTTGAAGGGGATGTGATCAGACACCTGGTGAATTACTAAAACTTAAGATTCATTTGAAATAATAGAATGATGTCATTTTTTGTCAGCCATGTTATTTTATTGACTAAATTCTTCCAAAAGAAAATGACTTTTGACCATAATTGTGTTTCATAAACTACTGTAAGATGCCTTTTTTAGATGCTGAAGAGGGCTGATTTCCTGCTCGCCAAGGCCTCTTTCCTTTTACTTTCTCTGGGCAGACAATTATAGGAAAGGAGACCTCTGCCATTGGTCGAAACTCTCTTTGAACTGCTCTTCACGACCTGGGACAGCTCTGTTGATTATGCATACTCCCTGATTGCTGACTGTGACTTGAGCCAGCTGTGTCTTCCACATTCCTTGATGATGATTTGACTGCTATAATTATGGTGATCCCACAGGTAACATGGCATCCCTTTAATTAAGCATGACATGAGGTATCACCTAATTACCGTCGCTAAGTAACCACTGCACATGCTCAACACAGCCACTTTCGACCCATGGCAAAGGTTTCTTTTCTCGTAAGTGTCTTCCCTGTAAAAGCAAAAGGAAAGAGACCTGCTAGCAGGGAAAGGGCTGATACTTTGAGAGTCAATTATAATAATAATTATTTGTTTCAAGTTTAGTTATTCTTTTTCTAGTAGCTAGTGCATTTTGTAACAAATATCTTGCTAGCTGAGCACAGAAAAGATACTACACTTGGTCAAATGGAACAGTTACATAAAATGGTGTTGAATAAGTTTTTGAGTTGTGTTCTCTTTCTAACCTTGCTCTCTCACGAGAGAGGGGGGCCCTACAGGCTGCAAGTGCAATGTCTGACAAGAAGTAGTGTCATTCACCATAGTTTTTACAAGGTTTATTTTCTGGCTGAAAATATATTACACAAAATACTGTACTTTCTGTACTCCTATGGTCGTTTCATGTTAACCATAGTGGACCAATAACTTAGTTGTGAGAACTGCATCTCAGTGAAGCTTGAACAATCTGTTGGTTAGGTGCATGTCATCCACATACCTTGAAGGAAGAAAAAAGGAATAATTCTAAAGACGTGTGTTTTGAAGTTTGCTTTAAATAGTACCTTTTTAATGACTTTTGGAAGTAGATGCCTGGTCTAATCAATGTTAGCGGTGGTCACTCTTGTCTTTTACAAGGGTTTGAGTGAAAATCAAGGGTAGCAAAATAGATGGTGGTGTCTGCCTGCACCCCCCTTTCTTAACGTCAAAAGATGGTGTCTATATTGCATAGCCACCCCTCTATCCAGCAGTAAAAAATTACAGTGAGATTCAAACCTCACTTTTCTTGTTTGTCTAGTAATTGCCGACTCTTGCTCGCTGAATATTCCTGTGTCAACTCAAATTTAAAAGCCAACAAAATGTTGTCGGTAATGTTCATGTGATAAGTTCGAAGATAGGCGGTGTCTTTGAGAACCCCCCTACCCAAGGGTGGGTCCTGTTCGAGTCTAGTAGTTTTGACCAGTTCCCTTAGGGGGGTCTGAGGGCATTCTCCCCTGGGAAAATTGCTGCTGAATTTAAGTCGTCTCTTTTGTTTTTCATGAACAAAGCTTTTCCTATCCAAGGCCCATGTTCTATGGGAATGTATGGAATGCCGTTGGTATCAAAGATACTTTTTGTCACGTATAAAACTTATCATTAAATATATAAAACTTATTGCTCTTTAAATAAAACATGTTAGGTGTCTTATACATAAAACTTGCTATAAAATACTTGTCACGCAGTATATAAAACATGTTTGAAAATGCAACACTTGTCACGCCATATATAACTTGTTTTATAAAACTTGTCACGCCATATATAAAATATAACTGTTCACGCAATACGCCTATTGGAACCCAGTACCGTGCCAAAGGGTCAGAATGAGGGGATGAACTTGACTTTCCAAGATTATAAACTCTATTAAGTTGCGTGCAACGCTTTGACAAATAACTCAGAAACGCCGTGGTGTACAGACTTGAGAATTGGTGGGGTGATTTATGAATTTGTCTCCTACAACATTCCAAGTTTATGGCTTATTTCATTGAACGGTTTCGATTTTATTTTTTTTGTTGCATTACAGTGAAAACAATCTGTAGTCAAACCCGTCAACATCATCTCTCGTATAATTAATACTCCAGAGGTGGTTTGACACAGTGTGAAAAGAGCTTGAAGTGTGGTGCATTGCAGAGGAGATCTCAGGGGTTATCCAGGGCAGCTGGTTTCCATGGATATACTTCTTTTTGTATGGTCTGCTGGTCCACTACATCAATGAATAGCTGGTGCTAGTGTTCACAAATATCATCAATGTCATCGAAGATATATGCAGTATGACGGGCTTTTACCAAGATCAGCTATGAAACGATCCTTGTCGAAGCCCTTCATACTATGATATCCAATGAGCTTAGGTTGTGGTCTAGTGGTCTTCTGCTTCCGTATAGCAGAGATCAGATCATGATCACTGAAGCCAGGCTTCATTGTTCTACTGGTAGCAAGTCGTTTCGGGTTGCTGCCAATAAGGACATAAGTGACACAGAGCTGTTGAAAAGGCGACTTGGCACACGGATGCCGACGGTGATTGCCTCACTTTGCTCTAATAATCAAGGCAGTGACTCATTTATGTCCTTTTGATTACCTATTTGCATATTCATTCTGTTTTGGTCTCTAAGACCATCAGCAAGTCTCGAGGCCATCTTGCCAATCCTGGAAACTCGAGTTCATCGCTTTGTTTTTGCCCATTGATGTGGTACTGGGTTCCAATAGGCGTATTGCGTGACAAGTTTTATATTTTCAAACATGTTTTATATAGGGCGCGACAAGTTTCATATTTTGTAGCAAGGTTTATGTGTAAGCTAAGATGTTTCATTTAAAGAGCAATACATATGTAAGTTTTATATATTTACCAGTAATGATAAGAAGACAAGTAAGGCAAGAAGTATTTTTTATACAAATTGCATTCCATAGGAATGTGCCTCGTGTTATTTGTAAAATTTGAGGTAATTTCCAAGGAAAAGTAGGTGGTGAGTTCATGTCCATTAACCTGCGAATTTCACTGGCTGCGGGCTGTTATTAAAAACCCTGCTAATGAAACCCATGTTGATAATATTGACATGTGTGAATAATGCTCGAGGTTATCCCCATGGAGGATTCTGGTAATGTATCTTCCATCTATGATTTAAAAGCATGTTAGTTGTTGCCCAGGGCAAAAACATGGATTTTAGTGTTCCAGTAGCTATTATGGGATGCCCAGGGGGTAAAATACCCCCTATGCCCCTAACATCCCATATTATCTTTTAAACAATAGAAATCCAAGGGACTGCCAAATCATCAAAGTAGACTACATGTATCTGCTGCATCTGGGTCCATAACTGACGATAATTCAAGACAATAATATCTTTGGCTTCCGGGATTTCCACCTGGGGAAAATTCATGGAGAGCAAGTGCACTTTCCTCTCCAACTGAGAACAATTAACCACGCTGCCCTCTAAATTGAGCCTCTGCCCTGCATAAAGTAGGTCTTGGCAGGTTTTTTATTCCTAAACTGTGATGGTAAATGTTGCAACAAAAATAATTGATGTTGAAATAAAGTACACAATCACATGTCCTTTAAAAACATTTTGTTATTACAAAAATTCTATCCATGGCAGAAAGGAAGATTAAATTAATTTTACTCTTTAAACTTGTGTTGTTCTGTGTCTGGCAACTCGTAAGGGTTGGATTAGTCGGTATAACTTTTTTTAGTTTTTCTCTGGATCTTTATTGCTTCCCTTCAGTTTTTTTTTTGGCTGTTGTGATAAGTCTAGAACAAACAAGAAACGTTATTTCTTGTCCCTGTCCAAGTTTTTCCTTGTTTTTGTGACATTTTTTACCGGTACCAGAACACCTGAGTGAACCTCGTGTTTTGATTTGCCTTTATAGTTAATAAGAGAGAAATGGAAAAAGCATGTGTTTTTGATTTGAGCACAGTATGACAATCAGTACGGTTAGAAGATCCTTGTTTTTCTATTGTGGCTGTGTAGAACAAGAACGTACTGCTAATCATATTTTACTCCAGTTGAAAGATCTCTGATGTGAATAATAGCAAAACCAGGGAATTACCATCACTGTTGATTGAATGCAAAGGCCCAAGTAATGGTTCACTGTTATCAGAATAAACAATGGAATTTGCCAGTTAAATTCTTTTGTGATCTTTAGGAATTTCCCACAACCCATGTCCCATTATTCAAGGAAATGAAAGGTGTCAAATTTGTTGATCAGTGTTGACCTATCATAAACCAAAGTGATAGATTTATCCAGCAGCTATCATCTAAACAACTGAAGTCAGCAGGACATGAGGATTTCGGCATGTGAGAGCAAGTGCAGCCCATGTCACCCGTGAGTCTTGTTATCACTTTTCCTTCCTTGCAGAAGGTGGGAACTGTGTGAGTGCTGACAACTCAGATGACACTTCTGATGTGCACACGCCTCGTATTAGTGCTGACCCAAAGAGGTTTGGTAATTTTCACAAGTTACAGACATCCCTACACGTGAGCCCCAAAGAAAGCCAAGAGATAAGGCTTAAAACCTTATCGCAGCGATTAAACAAAGGGGGGACAACTTGAATTATAAGGGATTGTCACTAGTAGTCGGTTACTCCAGTTTGCAAGGACTGTATGGGACAGTCCGTTTATGATCTGACCCCGGGGGATGGATGAGTAAGATTCCTACTAATCGGATTTTTGTCGGGACCCTTTGAAAAACTTTCCTAGCCCTTCACTTCTTTGTCGGTACCTGAAGTTAACAGGCAATTCAAACAAGTTTCTTCCATTTTTGGCAAAACGCAATTTGGCGTAAACATGATACTAAATCTCTGAATATGGAGTGTAACGCAAAATGATAACGAAAGGTAGGGAGAAAAGTAAACAATGTGCTGGTTATTTTGAGAGTGACAGGTTATAATTATTATTATTACTCGGACTCACAAGCCAAACTACATTGTTGTCAGACCAGTATAAACCACATGCTTTCTTTCCCGCAACAAATTACCAAGCAAACGATTGAGCTCTAGATCACTAACCTGGTCATAGGGCTGTTTATGTGCGGAAAATGCCTCTGATGTTGAAAACGGAATTTCAGTGGTAGTGACATCTCCGTACCCCATCTCGGACAAATACTTCTGTATGGAACCCCTTTGGATGGCAATATTTGCCTGAGAGTCGACCATTCTTCGCATCTGGTTGCTTGTGAAGAAGGGTACCACTTTTCTTCTTCTAAGTGCCTTGAAAAAGTCTTCAATGCCGGCAGTGTTTCTCGTCTCCAATGCTCGGGGACAGTTCGATCAACTGGTGATGTATCGCAAAGGAATTTAGATCTTTGCACAGGAGCATTGCTTCTGAGATCCTGTGGGTCATGTCTTTTATTAACCCATACTACATCGCTGTTTTCTGGCCATATTTTGGAGTAGGATTTGTAGCCATAAAGCATTCCACCGAGTGATTCTGCAGCCATACCTTTTTCAAGTTTCTTCTGCCTCCTGTTGAACTTCTTGTTGCTAGGTAACTTTAAACCCACCGGAAGTGCTCATTTTTACCGGGAAACTTCCGGCGGCAATCAGACGAAATTATCAGTAGTCGGCAGCTCAACGTAACACATCCTCAAGAATGAATTTTTCTGCGCACACCTTTCATAGTCGTCCTCAAATTCATCACTACATGCTTCCTTGTGCAACACTTTTGCCCAGTGTTCAGAAATTCTTTCTAGCCTATAATAAATCAATAGTTGCTTTTTGCAAACCAACACTCCTCTCACAAGATGAATTGGTGCTTATTTGGGGACATTTTTTTTTCTTTTGGTCGCCCAGTGTATAGCCAGTAGTAGTCATGTTGGGCCAGCCATGTTTGGGTGATAACAAGGGCGAACCAGAATCGAAACCAGAAGTTATTTCAAGCAGGAGACGACGGCATTCAGTTTTCTGGTCCAAAGGTGGAGCACGACCCCGCTGGCGAAGAGAAACGATGTGATCTGGGAACGAGAATGGAGACGACGGGCTTTAAAATGGTGCCGAAACAGATAATCAATCCTCTTCCCCGCCCCTTTCCAGCCTTACCTCCAGTGCTTCCATAACGGCGGCCTTTCACGAGTTTTCCAGATGAGGGATTCCCACGGTTCGCTACGAAAAGCCTTCTCTGTAGGCTAGCAACGATGCGACATGAGGAGTCGTTGCTTTTGGGTGGACCCTGACCCAACCGGATCCTTTTGGCATCGTACACGGCTGACCAAGGTGTCCAGACCTCTATGTCACGGACACGGGCAGATGGGCTGTGTATTTATAGTTTTGAAGTTTTCACAAAAGGCATGTGGTTACTACTCTATGTCACAGTTTTCCTCGCTTCTTTTCGATCTCTTTTGTCCGCAGGGGAGAGATCTTCACCCGATGAATCGACAACGACCAGAGAAATGCAAGGTGAGATTTGTGACCAGAGTACTAGAAAAGTTAATAATCATCAACCATAATGACAAACTTTATACGACTATGAAACATGAGCAATCTTTCAGCAGGAAGGGGAAAATGATATAGCCTGGTCCTCCACCAATCCGGAGGAAATTTCTGACCTTTTAAATTCTTTTATCTCGCGCGCACAAATTTTTTATTCAGTTGATAGGCATATGTCACAAAATAATTATGTATGCAGCCAAAATGTTAATGACAATTGAAAATTCGTAACAAGTAGTTAATAGTCTGAAAGTCATTACGAAGGCAATTAACTCTCCTTGCGGATGTTTTCTTGGGTATTACTTGAAATTCATATGACCAAATTCTCCTTTATTTTTCGCAGGGAAACACGAAGGTCTTATTCGCAAACAAAGTGTGTGATTTGAATTCAAACGTAGTTGAATGCGGAGACGTCGTTCCGCTTTCGTTCCACTATTTTGCTTTAATTAAAATAAGAATGTAAAATGCAATTTAATAATCCGTTTTGTTTCTGTAGATAATCATGAAATAATCCGAATTTTCAAAGGTTAACGCAAAAATGTTAACGAAACAAATGAAGATGGTTGTATAAGAAATTTTCATAGGCAGATTGGCCCATGGAAAATGCGAAATTCAAGAGTTCCCGTTGAAACTTCAATTTGTCACGATTGGGTGAAAAACTGTCACAATCACCTAAACATTGTGTCACTCTTACTTTTGCTTGTTTTCTTTTTCTGCAATTTTAATTAGTCCAGCCGAGAATTCGCAAATGATCATTCAGTACAAATTTTGCATGAAATAACCAGAGTTAATTCTGAGGAATAAATTACAGTGTTCTCCACAAATCTATCTAGGAACTCGAGCTTATTTCAGACGTGCAATATGAGCATCGCAATGTGTTATGAACGACTGTATGGCAAAGATGGCCAATCCGAGGTCTCTCCATCGTCGGGCTAACAATGCAGGCTTGGGCATGTTGTTGTTGCGCACTTTAATATGTTGCTTCCCACGCAAACTCTCTTAGGTAGCCCTTAGGGCTGTCTGCGTGGGAGGCTATTTAATATAGTTTAACGAATTTATAAAAAGAGTCAAAAGTATCGCCAAAGGTCCTACAACATGCATGTATGGGGTTGTAGGCGAATACGTACGAATGACCCAGTACTGCTGTGATTCAAACGATTTGCTAGGTGGCGATGTATATCACAAATCAAATCAAAACACACACTGTAGATGTTATTGAACTAGCCGCAGCGTGAGGTCCGTACTGGGAAAATATTGGTCGAGTGTTTTTTTTTTTGCAAGTTTCAGGCTCGGTTCATAAACTTGCAAAAATGGAAGACCCATCGAACGAGACCACTATTTTCCCATTACGGATCGAACAAGCTTGTTCAAGAAGGTTTTTATTACATTGGTTTTCTTGCGCAGGTTTTCTACTAGTCTCGCCTCTTCGCCTGCTTCTGCGGTTAACACGAAAAAAGCAAGGTGACACAAACACCAACCCGGTGTGGCCAACACAACGCATGCTCACAACTATTTTACCCGGTCAATTAGCAGCCTTGGACAGCTGTTTCGGCCTTGCTAGGCCTCGTCAGCATGGCGTAGCTAACATACCGGGCGGGTGTAAAATTCGTACTGGAACTCCGACATGACTAAATTGAATCATTTCTCGCATTTTTCTTTAGAAAGTGGAAACAATTTGGCAACTTATATACCCTGTTTCGTGACCGGTCCATCGTAGCGGTCCGTATTGCAAAATTTGGACCGCTCAGAGAACCAATCAGAATTCTCCTTTTCACCTCGGACTAAAAAGTGGGCCGAGTATCCTTCTTTGAGGTACGCCATTTCTTACTTGCATGCGATCTGACAAAGTAGAGTTGATGCGCACAACTTGGTGACGTGATGACAAATAACTCCGGAACCACTGTAAAACAGTTGTAGATGCACCGACATCCTGGAGTTTAGCCAGTAGAGTGCCGTGGTGTAAGCTATCAAAGGCCTTGCTCATATCAAGGAGGACTGTTGCAGTTAATTGCTTGTTGTCAATAGCACGCAGTAATTGATCAGTGGTGTGAATCAGTGTAGTCTCGGTTGAGTGGTGTTGTTTATTCCCACTTTGCTTTGATGTTAAACGCTCCTTTGAGAGACTAGATAGGTTGTGAATTGATTAAAGGCTGCTCTATCACAAACTTCTGATAGTACTGGCAGAAGAGAAATAGGCCTATTATTATTCGGCACCTCATGATTTCCACTTTTCAGAACTGGTGTCACCTCGGCTAAATTCCACGCATCTGGGAATGTATTGGTGGCCGGGTAAACGAGGCGTTAATGATGGACATGAGAGAAGGCAGAATTGCGGGAAGGTAACTTTGATAACTCTTACCGGAATTTTGTCGATACTAGGCGCCTTGTTCGTTGCCACCGAGTTAACAATGGCCTGTACTTGTTTGCACTCTATAGGATTAAAGGTAAATTGTTCTAATAATGCAAATGTTCTCGAAATGAATGGATTTTTGTTGAGCTCAAAGTTAAATTTTGACGCTAAATCACTAATTTTCTTGACTGTATGCATGTAGAACGAGTACTGTTTGCTTCCATAAACAGACTCATTTATACCTGATCTTGAAAGAAAAAACTTTTATCCATCTACTAACCGAGTCCTTGTGAACTGGTTTAAACGTTTTAAGCCACAACTGATCCTCCCATTATGCCCACTTTCTGCTTCTTAAGATCTCTTAAGGTATTGTTTAAGGCATCTTACAACACCTAAGACACTGTCCAGGGGCACCCAACGACCAATTTGTTGTAAAATGTATTATTATACCCCAGTTAATGAAAATAAATGTTATTAAGGCATTTTCAGGTGTTTTTCAGTGTTGCTGGGAAAACATTATCTGTTCCTTTTTCCCAGCAAGACACACAAGAAATTTCCCAGCCAGCTAGATAAAATTGGTTGGTTTCCCAGCCAGCTGATCAAATTTATTTCCCAGCCAGGAATTCCGCACGCTTTCAAATCCCTCGATCCAAAACGACCAAACAAAAGCGACAAAACCGGGACAAAACAGGTTTTTTTCCGCAAGCGCAATCACTCTGACCAGCCGTCGTATGTTTGTGACTACTCTCTGGGAGAGGGAAGGGTTTTTTTTTTTTTTTAGTCGTCCTCAGTCTTCAGAGTTTCTACAGCCAGCTCGGGTTGAAATGCTGGAAAAAGTCAGTAATTCCCAGGCAAAACCTCTATCAATAACAAAATTTCCCAGCCAGCTCATCGAAACACCTGTATTTTTGCCAGCCAGCAAGATTCCTCTGGGGAACAGATAATGTAAGGAACAGATTCGTTGGGTGCCCCTGACTGTCTGGAGAGTAGGCTTTAAAAGTCTAATGGTTCCTGGTGCTTTCCAGGTCTAGATGTTTTAAGTAATGTGGATATCCGAAACAATACACGATCATCACTCGTATTCATAGCAATAATTTTAAGGCTTGGAATTGTCTGACAAAGTTGCCCAGAAAGCACCATAGTTAACTCACATTTCAGGGTAAGGTCCTCGAGACTCATTTCGGCGTTATCACCCAGTGATTTTATCCATTGTAGCGCATCATCAATGTTCCATATATTTAATGATGATAATGAGGCAATATATGGGCCTTAACTCGAATAAACCTGTTAAGAATCTTGTTACAAGAGGATGAAAATTAAGCCTAGAGGCACATAGATCGATATTAGGTTTAAGAAAAGGCTTAAGAACATAAATTATATGAAGTATAATACGCACTCCCCGCAGGAAGCTACAGCTATTCGAGGCGAGCAGTGGTTTTAACGCATATTCCCTTTAACTTTCAAAGCTAGGAATTTCTCCATTTCAAGTTTTCTATAATGCAGAGGCCCATATATAATCCCAGGCAAACTGGAAGTCATAATAGCCAGGAATACTGCATGCTACTTCCGCTAGTGCATGGGTGCAGGCTTTTTACTATTTCCGATCCGATAGATCCGTTCTTTTCTTGGAATATCCCTGACTGTTGTTTCTGGGACGGGCGACCCACATCACGTGGCATCATCCTTGTTTACGTTCAGTTTTATGGCACACCTTCGCCTCTGTGATTTTTCAAAACTGATGTGACCCAACGAAGCAATGGCATCTGCATTCATTCTTATAGGCTCATTGGTGTCAGGGGATTTAATGTTCTCTCCGCGATCTTTCAACAGAAAATATGTTGTCTTAAGCTTCGCACAAATATATACCACCTTCGTCATGGTGGACTGCAGGGCTGACATCTTGAGGTCTTTGCCTCGTACGTAGCGATATGGTCAAATCGCTTCCAGATCTCAGGGTTTACTCTTGGATTTATCAGCTGTTCTTCGTTCAACTTGTTCAACCAGCGAGACTGGATAATCTTTGCAAGACTGTCAGCTATTGCCCGGTCGGTCTTTTCCTCTCCATACATTAGCTTTGTTATTTCATCTCGAAGAGTTCTTCAAGATCTGAATTCATGCTTTCATGTTTTCGTCTGGAAGATTCTGCCGGTTTGGGGTCCTGCGTTTCCCTGAGTAAGTGGCGCCTTTGCCGAGAAGCGATTCGTTCATGGCGGCCATTGTCTTGTTCATTGAAGCTAAAAGAGCCATTAGCTCATTGCACTGCGAAGGTGCTGTATTTTTTTTCCTGATTAAGGAGTTTCCTCTTCATTATCCCTCAAAAGCGCGTCTTCGTTGTTTTCTTCCATACGGTAGAAAAAATCGTATTCGTAATTCAAAACCTCGACTTGAAGCCCTGGAAAACGACGCTCAAACTGCAAGCTCTGGGTTTGCGCGCTCTATCTCAAGTGACTTCGTAGTGACGTAGACCAATGACGAAATCGAATTAGGTTCGGCGCATGAAAAGTTCGACGTCTGAACTTCAGACGTCGAACTTTTCACCGTCGAACTTAATCATTTGTGTCGACCCAAATAGGTATTAGGTTCGAAACATGAAAAGTTCGACGTTTGAAACGGGCCTAAGGCTTCGTGTTTTCCTTACGATGGCTAGTTAATGTTGATAACAATCAGGTTTTGGTACATTTTACTTGTTTGGCGGGAACATAATTACGAAAAATCTAAAATCCGGAAACGTTTTTGCAAATTTGTAAACCTAGAATTGATCATCAAAGGATAACAACCTATATATAGTTTTCTTTTGGATGAAACAGTACTAATAACACAGTTATCGACTCATTACTCGCTGTAAGTTCTGCTCTCGCAATTACTGAAGATACACCCAATGTCCGAGTGTTTCTAGCTGTAGTCTTATTTTAATAATTGAATTTTTTTCCTGAAAACCGGTTATTCTTTTTATATATTATTTGACCCAGTCAAGCTCTTACATGGTTTCGCCCCTTATGCTGGTCAAGTAGCTGTGTATCATGGCGGTTCCTGGGTCGCAGTCTGCGATAATGGCTGGGACGAAAAAGATGCCACAGTTGTTTGTCGAGAGTTGGGCTATCCTGGTGTTACTATGGTGACAAAAGAGATGTTTTTCGGTGTGCGAGGAGTAATTGCTATTGAACAATTGGGTTGCTACGGCAACGAGACAAAATTGAGTGAGTGTTCTGTCGAAATGACCACAAAGATCTCGGAATGTATAACCAGCCGCCGGACCAGCACACCACGGTACAAAGAAGCTGGGGTGATTTGTGAAGCCGGCAATCGTACAAATCCTGCAGGTATTGATTTTTTTTTTTTTTTTTGCGAATAAAGAGAGAAGTCGGTGGACTTAACACTTCAAGTGCCCCTGTGATAAAAAAAGAGTCACTTCGGATTTTCGGATTTTGAAGGAATGTTGGAATAAAATCTGACTGGCAAATTTTTGAGCTTTGACTTTTGTCCAAAGGCAGTTTACTTTGAGTGTAAGTTTTGGATTTCACTGTCCAACATTACTAGCGTTCAAAACTGTTGACCGATTGGACCTCAGAGGGTTGGATCCAGGGAAAAGTGACGTCAAAGGCTTACTAGCTTCAAATTTCAGTGTGTGAATGCAGTTTATTATATATGCAAAAAGCGAGTTTGAAAGTCTGAAAGTCCAAAACTCCCGGGCTACATATTAATTCTACGGCGTTCACACGCATTGCATTCTTAAACTGGTGATCCTTTGACGTCAGTTTCTCCTCGATTCAACTCTCTCAAGATCTTAAAGTTAGAAATGGCGGATCATTAAATAGGAAAATCCCAGTTAAAATAAACAGGTGTCTTTTTTTAATCAAGGCTTAAAACTTTGGTCGCTTATTGTTTGGTTAACATAGTTTAGAAATCCAAAGAAAAATGAGAATTGATTTTTTGGTCACAGAGGCACTTCAGTTCGCGGGTCTTTGTATTACATAGTCATGCCATCATGCAAATGTCAGGTTCCTTTGGGTTGACAGACATCAAAATTTTCGGTTTATTTGCAGTTCACTATCAGTCAACTTGATAACCTAATTGACACTCAATCCGCATCAGAAAGATTTTATCTCAAAAAAGAGTGATTAAGCATCGCGGTTACGTGAACGGCAAACGCGAAACGGTGGGCTGCTGTTTGTCATATAAAAGCATGAAAATTATGTTAGCCTAATTCGTCGCTCTCTTTTGAAAAGTCACTTGATAGCTGCTGCTGGCACGCAGGAAATGAGCTCATATCAAACGAGTTTCTTCCATTTTTTGCAAAGCGTAAATTTCAGTCCGACGTTTTCCGTTTGTCGTGAATGTGATGCTTAACCTCTCTAATGACTCTGAATTGTGTAAAAGACATATATTTTGAACTGCTGCTCTAATGTCTCTTAGCGAGAATGATCATCGCAGTTACAAACAAATTGAACAGTTACATGCAAAGAAACCATGAAAAAATCCAGGCTTGAACGGGACTCGAACCCAGGACCTTGAGGTTGCGCTGGACTGCTTTTTCTCAACCTCGTTTCAATGTTCCGGCTTCATCTATCCATGAGAGGCGATGCGAAGAAACGCAAAGACACTGGTATCGAGATTATTCACATGGTTATTTTTCCTTGTTAGATATTCCAAAAGTTCGCTTGACGGGTGCCTTCTATACAGAAGGGGCTGGCTTGGTTGAGGTGTTTGTAAATGGCCGCTGGGGAAGAGTATGCGACCAGGACTGGAGTACTATCGATGCTGGGGTCGTTTGCAGAGAGCTTGGGTATCCTGGTGTTGAAAGGGCAACATGCTGTGGTTGGTATTTTGGTAAAGGTTCTGGACCTCCACTTATGGCCTATGCACTCTGCAAAGGAAATGAAACCACACTGTTTCATTGCCCTCATGTTGGATGGACAAAAGCATCCTGTAGAAGAAGAAACACTGCCGGTGTAATATGCCAACTGAATAAGCCTAACGGTAAGAGCATGGCCTGCCTTGTGTAAACTTTATTGCCCACGGTAAGAGCTAAGAAAAAAGCCTAACATATATTTCACTAGTACGACAGTCAAACCCTCCCCGTTAAGGTCTTCTGGACTTTTTGCTGGAAAAAAAATTATATACGTGAAAAAGAACAAACAAAGTGTCGTTGCTATACGTGGGCTAAGTTTTATTCTCGACCTCATTCCGTTTCATTCCATTCAGTTTTTAATTCTTGCTAATCATCAGCGTAAAACTGCACCACATATTGATTTCACTTTTGACTTGACCTACGCCATACAAGCGTCAGGTTTAGGGCATCTACTTGTAAAGATTTGCAACACATTCCCAAAATCTCTAATTCCTAATAAAAGATGTGGTCGTTGTTAACCCAAAAAAAGAAATAAAGAAAGAAGGAATTTTCCGGGGGTCTCTGGTTCTTGTCGAGCTTTGATCGCGAGCAGAAGTTCTCCAGGGATTCTTCGGCTGCGTCAGTATTTAATTGAGTCTATTTCATTGGACCATGAAAGTCCTCTGGCAAAGGTGGCATTGAAGTACTTAATTTGCATTTTGACGTGTTAATCTGGTTTGGTTATTTTTTAGTTCGCCTGGTGGGGTCTCCTCTCCCCCACGCAGGTTTCGTGCAAATTCGCCACTATGGCCGTTGGGGCTCCTTCTGCGATTGGGGCTGGGGACTAACTCAAGGCCACGTGGTTTGTCGTGAGCTGGGTTATTCTCGCGCTATTTACTCTATCGTTGGTCGTTTATTTGACAAGCCGTCTGATTGGCCCATTTTAGTCGAAGAGGCAGTGTGTACTGGAAACGAGTCGTCTATCATTGAATGTAATCTGATGTACATCCGGGACAAAGATGGAAGTTTGGATTTTTGTAATCACGATCACAATGCTGGAGTTATTTGTGAAAGCAATAAAAAAACCGGATTGAATGGTAGGTGGATAATAAATCAAAATCTTTGTAAGATTTTGTTCAATAGAAAACTCTAACCAAATATCGATGGTTATCTCCAGGAAAGTTTGAAGGGGCTCTTTCATCCCGTTTCATCCCCTTCCTTCCTGGAACTTGTCCGCCATACCTATATATACTATTTCACTTTGCTACAATTATTATCTTTAACCATGCATGTTCTATGTTTCCACGCTCTTTCTCTTTCCTCGCCTGTATCAAACGTAAGATCAATAGGTAACATGGGGGCCAACTAGGAAACCAAATGGTTTATTTTGCCACCATGCTCAAGCACTTTTACTTAGAACAAGAGAAACATCATTGGAAACTATAAACGTTTGTAACTAAATTAAGGAACTACGTCAAGAGGAAATAAAAATTGAATTGAATTGAATGGACACTGTTCGGTTTTTTTCGATTGTTTCCAGAAACCGCGGTCGTTAGACTACAAGGAAGCAATGATACATACATGGGGCGAGTGGAGATAAAGCAGGAGGGCTTCTGGCACGCTGTATGCAGCATAGGCTGGGAAAAACAAGATGCAGATGTAGTTTGCCGTCAGCTAGGATATCCTGAAGCTGTTCTAGAAGTGGGACATGGCCAATTCGGAGTTGGCTCTGGGCCTATGTGGTTGACCAGTGTGCGTTGCCAGGGAAACGAAACTTCACTGGACAAATGCGTGAGCGCTAGTTGGATGTTGGAACCAAATTGTGAACATCTATATGGCGCTGGTGTAGTGTGTAAAATGAAAAACATAACGGGAGGTAAAACATAATGCTATGGTTTTTTATTTTTATTGAAACCCTTAATCGAAAACTCAGTACGTTAAACTTCAAAGTCCAACCGTGTTCTCGGAACTTCTTTCCGCCGAGAGTTTGGTCGGCCGAAAGGAGAAAAGAGCTAGGAATGAAGTTGATGTCTTTGACTGTGAGCTCTAATTGACCATTTTTAGTTTGAATTTATTGTATCCTCTGTTTTTGCGAGTCCACTTACAAAACTGTTTGTTATGGCAAGGTACTAAATAACCATTACTTTCACTGACACTGAGGTGAGCATTTGTTTTACTACTCTAGTATATGCAGAACAAGCTAAACAACTAACGAACCAAGGATAAGTTACCTTGAACAAACAATTAAAAGCAAAGTGACATGATCTTGGAGGCCCAGCGGCTATGCAATGCTGATGAGACTTAACAAGGTCGAAGCGTCTGTTCATGTCTGACACTGCTTCGCAGACCGCGGGGTTGCATGGTGCAATGGTGTGTCCACTTGCCTTTAGTTGTTTGAACCTTAACGGTCCAGGGAAGCCATTTTTTTTTCCTATTTGGGTGTTCAGAGGTAAATTAATAGCTCAAAACGTGTGAAAAGTACCATTTACTTGTGTGATGTATATAATACTAACAGTATTGTTAACTTCTCGCATCATCACATCACATTTTCGGTTTTTAGATGGGGAAGTTAGACTTCGCGGCTCTAGTGAAGCCAACGCTGGCCGAGTGGAAATTAAAATTGGAGGAGTCTGGGGCACAGTATCCGACGGCTGGGGCTGGGACATACGGAGCGGTCACGTGGTGTGTCGGCAGCTTGGATACGTCAAAGCAGTGCGGGTGTTTACTTACTCCAGGTCAAAGGCAATAACTACTGAATTTGGATTTTAATGGAGACCTTTTGAGCGAACCGAGATGTTGTTAACCCTTTCACCGCCAAGGGCTTCCCCATAAGTGTCAATGGCATTTATAGCAGTGAAAGGTTTAATCAAGTCATTTCGCATTTGATCTGACTGGTGAAATGTGAAGCTTTAGTTAGGTTGAGTGCTTGTCTTAGGAAGAGATCCACACTAATTTGCGGAATTTGCCATCACTGCTTTAAAAACCGACTAGTAAGTCTCGAAGAGCTAGAACGGAAAAAAAAACTTACCATTTTATAGTTGCAGCACGCGAATAAAAATTATGAAGTGTGCAAACACGAGTTTGAGAGTTTGAAAGCTCGAAACTATTACTAACTACTAACCGTCGTGCATATTCCCTCTGTATTATTAATGCAGCGAGGAAATGATGTCATTTTCTCCTCGATTCAGCTCTCTCCGGATTGTCAAGTTACTAAGGGTGCACCCT
>NC_090894.1:18795206-18797706 GCF_036669925.1 Montipora capricornis | reverse complement strand
CTACTTCGTGGAAAGTGGGGAACAGTATGTAAGCGAGGCTTACATTTTGACAAGAATACCCAAATGATTGCTTGCAGGCAGCTTGGGTTTGGCTTGGCTATCAGGTTAGTGTCAGGAGTACTTTACTAGGTTCAATTTATCCAGTGTGGTATGGTTTAAAGTGTTTTCACTCTTGTGATCAGTAACCTTGTTTTTCCACCGAAGCAAAAGAATAGTATATCAACCATGAGCAAAGAAATTTCAAACAGAGGTGAGTAAGGTGCCCTAATTGAGTGCCTGAGAAGTAGATATTTTCACTTCTGGACAACTAGTTTAGAGAATGCATGGCAACCATGTTAGTCCCAAGATTATCAAACCAACGACAAGAGTTTCCGTGATGCACTATCCCGGGAAGGACTGTAAATCAAGTCAAAAGTAATGAAGTCAAAGCAGCTCAAATCAGATGTTGATTTTAATGGGGGGGAAAAACTGTGGTGACCACTGACCAAATTTAAGAGCCAACAAATACGAAAACATGAATGCAAAATTAAGACTGCATTGAGCCATTTTTCATACAGGTCATCGACTAGCTGGTTAGCTCCAGTGTATTCCAACTGTCCCTCCAATGAGCATGCGTCAGGTCCAGTATGGCTGGCAAATGTTCGGTGCTATGGAAATGAAAGTTCATTGGACCAGTGCCCAAGGGAAGAATGGAGCAATCAATTGCATACCTTCTGCAAAGATCATGAATCAGATGTCTGTTTAGTGTGCTATAATCCTCAATATCAACACTCGGGTGAGATGCTTTTTTAACGGTCGTCTCTTTTTGAGTCATACTTGCAGACCTCAATTTGATTCTCAATCATCTACAGAAATTGCTGTTGATTTGCGTGGTTCGGAAGTACCTTATGCTGGCCGAGTAAAAGTACGTTATCTTGGGTCTGGGGAACTCTGTGTGCAAACGATTGGAAAACCGAGACAGCTGAAGTTCTTTGTCGACAACTTGGTTATAAAGGCGTTGAACTGGATTTTCTGGTCCACAATAAAGACTTTTACCGGGCAGTGAGTATCTATGACGTGGGTATAGGACCTGTGTGGTTCAATGGTAATGGATGCACAGGCCATGAAAAGACGCTGGCTGATTGTAAGTTACGGCAAGAAGAGCATTGTAGCAGCGATGACATCCAACTGATTTGTAAAGTAGACGGCATTTCTGTTAATGGTGAGTACTTGCTTGTCGCGTTGGACAAACATCTGACACTGTACTAGTCTAATTGTCATCATCACCAACATCATCATCATTATATTACTATCTTCGTCACGTCGTCAACATGAACTCATACTTCGTCCCTGTTACGTTTATTTCCGCCTTCGTCTTATTTAAATTACTTGCTTCCGATCCGCCTGGCCATGGCTCGAAAATGACCTTGACCCCGAGCTGTTATTGGCTAAGCAGACAGTGGCTGCTCTTTTTTTTTTTCAGCCACTTGAGCATCGATCAGGTTTTTGACTCAAAACGTCAAAAAAAGACTTTAAGTTTCGAAGGTTGAACTCGTACACCGCGTCTTTGCAGTTTGCAAAAAACAAGCCGTGACGTCAGTCGATACGTCATGTAAAAACACGAGATAGTACGATAGTGCGAAAGTGAATGTGTGTTTTTTTTTTTAATACACCTCTCTTAGCACAATGACCCTCGCAACTTTTGGAATTAGAAGTCTCTGGGACTCGCGAGTTTCGGGAACGTTTGGCCAGTGAAAGGCTTTTGATCGTCATCAAACTGAAACCTCCTAGTCTCTCTTGTTGTCGTTGTGAGAAAAAAGAGAGACCCTGAGTATCGTCACAACAAACAAACAAACAAACAAACTATCCCTGATCGTTATTTTTGTGGAAGTCTTAGGGACTTACTTACCCCTGGCACAGTTCGGGAAGATCGGACAGAAAGAAAACGTAAGGCTTTTTTGACTTGTCTATTTACTGAAGAAAATGGGCTTCCTTTGTATACAGAAGGGCATAAGTACTTTCGGGTTTCATAGCAGCCGTAATTTCGCTATCAGGTTGATCAGTCGAGGAGTTGCTTCTTTTGGAAATCTAAAATATTGTTTTGTTTTGTTTTTTCAACTTTATTGGTCTGGGTCTCTCTACTAAATAATTAATTAGATACAGGTCCGAACGAATAGAAGAAGAAGAAGAAGAAGAAGAAGAAAAGTAACAAAAAAAAAACGACCAAAAGGTAAGGTGCAAACGCGACCTGGAGTCCCATGCGAGGCACCTCCCAATTAAATCGGTAAAAATCTTAACAAATGCACATTAAACCATTGTTGCCAGTGGCATCCACAATTAGGTGCAAGACCCCATGAGCATGTTTTGTCGGGGTCAAAGACATTAGCTATATTGTATGCGTCTTTTACAGAATTTCCTGTCAGACTGGGCAAAAACAAATCCATTGAAGGCCTTGTGGAAGTGTTCTTTGGCGGTCTTTGGGGTACTGTAGGAACTGATAAGTGGGACCTAAGGGATGCTT
>NC_090894.1:18787706-18790206 GCF_036669925.1 Montipora capricornis | reverse complement strand
TAATTGCGTTCGTAACTTCGAGGATCATAGCTTTACTTAATTTAATTTATTTAAATCCCATTCTCGTATGTTTTGAGAAAAATTTTACGTTTGAGTTTAGGAAAAAGGAATAAGGTTGATTAAATGATTAGGGAGGAGAGTTAAGGTTGTTTGCAGAATATAAATTTTTAATTTAAGTTTTTTTCTTTTCACTGTCTAGGAGTACAACGAGGCGAAATCAAAAAAAGGCGATTGGTTTTCAACCTGATGACGTCATCATTCTCCAGGGATATCCAAAAGCGTGGCAAAGCACGAAACTGTTAAATGTCCGCCTGGCCGTCAAAATTCCAAAGGATTCCAAGAATGACGTCATTACCGGCGAAACACTAACTCAGTTGCTCGCTAATGTTGCACCTGTCATTCAAACTCAAATGGGTCATATTGTAGCATACGTAGAGCACATAGAGATCACTTCTGCTCCAGCTGGTGCCTCGGGTCACAGGTCATCGAAAAAACCTCAAACTTTGATTTTCCACAAGTCAGCTCTAATTGCGCTTGTATCAGCTATCGGAATCGTCTTATTAGCGGCTGCCATCGTGGTTGTCCGGTACCGCCTACGAAAAAGCAGGTATGGTAATTGTCAAGAAAAGCGTTGGCCTGTAAGGTAGAAAACGGATTGCACTGCAGTGGAGATTTCACTGCATCCATTAATCCACTTGTTTGTTCGTTCATTTGTACCACCATTCATTCATTCGTTCGTTCGTTTGTTCGTTGACCAGTAAAGAAGAAGAAAACAAAACAAACAGGAAAGAAAAGAAAAGTAAGCAGACAAAACAGCGAAGGAAGGAGGGAAGGACGGGAGAGAAGGAAGGAAGGAATGAAGGAAGGAAAAGGGGAAAAATGAAGGAGGGAGGGATAGAAAAGAGGGAGGAGAGGAAGGGAAGGAAGGAAGGAGGAGAGGAAGGGAAGGAAGGAAGGAGAGAGGAAAGGAAGGAAGGAAGGAAGAAGGAAGGAAGAAGGGAGGGGGAAAGGAAGGAGGGAGGGGTAGAAAAGAGGGAAGGGAAGGAAGGAGGGAGGGAAGGAAGGAAGGAGGGGAAAAAGGAAGGAGGGAGGGATAGAAAAGAGGGAGGAGAGGAAGGGAAGGAAGGAAGGAGAGAGGAAAGGAAGGAAGGAAGAAGGAAAGGAAGAAGGGAGGGAGAAAAGGAAGGAGGGAGGGGTAGAAAAGAGGGAAGGGAAGGAAGGAGGGAGGGAAGGAAGGAAGGAGGGGAAAAAGGAAGGAGGGAGGGATAGAAAAGAGGGAGGAGAGGAAGGGAAGGAAGGAAGGAGAAAGGAAGGAGGGTGGGGTAGAAATGAGGGAAGGGAGGAAGGGAAGGAAGGAGGGAAGGAAGGAAGGAACTAGCGGAAAAAGGAAGGAGGGAGGGATAGAAAAGAGGGAAGAGAGGAATGGAAGGAAGGAAAGGAAGGAAGGAAGGAGGGAGGAAGGAAGGAAGGAAGGAGGGAAGGAAGGAGGGAAGGAAGGAAGGAAGGAGGGAAGGAAAGAGGGAAGGAAGAACGAAAAGAAGGGCAGGAAGGAGGGAGGAGAAAAAGGAAAAAGGGAGGGATAGAAAAGAGGGAAGGGAGGAAGGGAAGGAAGGAGGGAAGGAAGGAAGGAAGGAATGAAAGATGGAGTGAGGGAAGGAAGGAAAGAGGGAGGTTATTAGTAGAAATTAGTAGAATGTGAATGAAATAAATATAAAAGGAGATGAAAGGGAAGGTTCTTAGTATATTATCTGTTATAGTTGCCTTAAATCCGAGGATACATACGCAATATTAAAAAAACTTAACCCAGCTTGTATTCGTGTGAATGAAACGATTCAGGTAGAAAACATGACGTCAATCGAAAGCGAAAATCATCGAAGTAAAACTAGAAAAAAAAAGGAAAATATGGAGTGCCTGTAAACTAGCTTGATAGCTAAAAACACTTATAAACAAAGCAATTTCAAGAAAGCTGTCAATGTTATATGTCCTGTTTTTTTTTCCTGTTAGGGGAGGTCACTCTTGAAGGAAGAAGATCCTGACCATGAAGAAAACATTCATCTGGTAGAGTTAAAAGGACAGTTTGGAAGCAACGATCAGAGGAATTAAAAGTTAAAAGTTGATATTTGGAGAAGGGGTACATGACATTCGTAAAATGATGCAGTTTCCCGGCGATTGTGACATGTGGTTTCGTTTCAAACCCGTAAAAAGAAAGTTTCATTTGCAATCCTCTAATCAAAATTCTGTAGCAAGAAAGGTTAAGAACACAAAGCTGATCCTTCTATCCGTTACAAAAGGAAAAGAAGCCGCATCTGTTATAACCTATATAATAGCTGCTGACGTACAAACTTTATGGTCTTAAAAGCGGTCTGTTGTCCTCTTGTAAGAGTGCAGTGACAATGTGGTGAACTTAAAACGTATCTTTTCTGAACGTAACTTTACGTCTATTGACCGAGAGAGCGAGGAAGCGCATTTGGCTACACATAACAGAAAAATATCAGTTAAT
>NC_090894.1:18777706-18782706 GCF_036669925.1 Montipora capricornis | reverse complement strand
CGCGTGGCTTTTTTGCTTATGTCTTGGTTAATACCGGTAGCTTCTGTATTGCCTTACGCTTTGTTTGCCGGAACTATCAAAGTAGAAAATCATACCTTCTGTAGGTTTCTAATGAGTGATGTCGGTAATGGTCGAACAGTTTACAATGGCGTAAGTATTATTTTTTCCTACCTGATAACTTTAATCAGTGTAACAGGTTTGTATTTTATGATCATCAGAGCTTTGAAAAATAGACCACCGCCTGGAAACTTGCTTAAAAACAGAGTCAACGCCGACCATAAACGACAGCAGCAGAACAAGAGAATACTAAAAATCCTGATTTCTATTGTATTGACATTTTTCCTTTGCTGGACACCTCTTTGCACCTATTTGTTTCTCAAAAAGTTTTACCCGTCTGTTTTTCCAGCAGACAGATGTTTATTATTGATTGGTTTTGCATTTTATATCTGCCCCTCCTTGAGCACCGCGGCTAACCCAATCATCTTATTCGTCTTTAGCACAAACTATAATCAAGCTTTAAAGAATGTACTATTACCAATGTTTTCCTGCAAATTTGGATCTAAAGTTGTCATGCGTAAACAATCTAGAGCAATGGCAACGCAACTGATGAATTTGAAAATGACAAATACTAAGGTGTTAGACTAAATGTGTTGGTTATCAATGACTGCAGCCAGACCAGAAGTGATTTGAAAAAAAAAAAATTAAAGTGCTCCTGGGAGGGTCGAAAACTCCGGAGGACATTTCATTTGTGAATGTATGAAGGAAGGAAAAGGATCCTGGCCATGAAGAAAACATTCGTCTGGTAGATTTATAAGGACAGTTTGGAAGCGACGATAAGAATAATGAAAAGTTAAAAGTTGATATTTGGAGAAAGGGTTCATGACATTCATAAAATGATACAGTTTCCCCGCGATTGTGACATGTGGCTTCGTTTCGATCAGCAAAAAGAAAGTTCATTTGCACGAAGTGCGGACAATCCTTAACAGGTTTCAATCCTAAACTAATCAAACTTCTGTAGCAAGAAAGTTTAAGAACACAAAGCTGGTCCTTGTAGCCGTTACAAAAAGATAAAAATGAACTGCTGACATACAGGCGTTCAGTATGAAACCTTCATCTGTCGTCCTCTTGTAAGAGTGCAATTACAATGTAATGAACACTTATCTTTACTGAATGTTAGTTTACCTGGTTGACCGCGAGAGTTAGCTACACGTAAGGATAAACATCAATTGCGTTTGTCCATTCAATCATCTAGTTAAGAGGTTTAGATTGAGCGACTATAATGAAATATACTTTTTAACAAATACCGTTTTTCGTAAAGCACTTTTTATGCACTGTACAATGCCCGGGTCTACATACAATCTGGAGAAATGGCAACGCAACTGATGAATTTGGAAACGATGATGAATACTACAGGTTACACTAAACATGTCAGTTATCAACGACTGCAGCCAGATCATAAATGATTTGAGGATTGAAATCTTTGGAAATGTGGCCATTTTATTTGTAAATGGAAGTATAAATGCACATGTAAATATCAATAAGTATATTGTACCAATAAACAGTTTTTTGGACGCTCGAATGTTCATTAGTGGTTTGTTAAAACATGTACATGTTCTTCTGCCTCGGTTATTTTTATCTGTTGTTCCCATGAAATCTATTGTTCCTGATCAAATTCCATATCACACTTCTGCTCAATACCATATTGCTTGGAGCCTCGGCAACGAAATTTTGTCCGAAGTTGACGAGGTCGATTGCTTGCCATCCGAAGATTGAGGGAGGGAAGCTGTTTCAGGGAGAGGGGAGCGTAAAATTTCGCGTCAGCATGATAAAGGGGAGCTTTAGCAAGGACGACGGAAACGGCAACGAGGACGTCATCTTAAAACATAAATTCTCATTATTGTAATCACTTCACGACTATTCCAAGTTTTCTATTACGACAAATTGCTGCACGAAAGGTTGGTCATCTTGGAAAGATGTTTTCACATCACACCTTCGTTCCTCTTTCATTTTCAATTGCAGAAGATGTTTCAGTGAGTCATTTCGTTTCATCTTAATTAAACCGTTCAATTAGCGTTTCCTTTCTCAAACACTGAGCAAAAATAACCCATCGATCAGGAAAAAACAATGTGCTTAGCCTTTTTGGAATAAATACACTATTTTTACGTCATTTCCGTGGTCCAGTGGTCATTGTCACCACCTGATAAGGAAGATAATCCGGGTTCGGGAATTCACTACATACACATTCGAACATCATGAAAAGCGCAATGTAAGGCAGATGTAATAAGGACAAACTTCTTTAGTGCTTAATTAACCATACACCACTGTATTTTTGCAGGCCCGAGTTTAGGCTAATAAGCATCTTGTTTATTCACAAATTCCTCCGCACCCTCATAACAACCAACAACACTCACACTTCCTCTTTTCGCTCTGACGAACAACACAGAAACGCAAGGCGTCGTCAGTAAACTGATCAGCCTGTACTTGTGACCAAGATTAGTGGTTGAGAATCATTGAAAACGAAATTCATGTAGGTTCAACTCTGTTAGAAGTAGGTAGATTTTTTCCTGTGAACCCGAGTTATAACAGATAAATAGAGATTTGAAATTCATCATGTACGGGCAGTGTACTCCGGATTTCCTTCATTACTATATAAGGAACTCATCTGCCACTACGACCAAAATGTCAGTTGATAATGTCAAATAAGATTCCACACTAACTCACTTGGTCTAGAAGGATTGATGAAAGGCTGAAGTTTAGTATTTCGATAAAAACCAACCGAGCCAGCATTTGACAGAAATCTATTGAGACTTCACCCGCTAGGAGGTAAGACTATGTTTTTCAGTCTTTTTGCACCGTGTAGATGATGCGATGTAACTTCTGTTCACTGAAGATTATCATGACTTTTTTTTTTCATGAATGCAATTCATGTCTAGTACGAAAGACAACCCGAACAAAGTCAATTTCATGGCGATATTCACCAGAGTTATACGGATGTTATTGCTATATTTCGATTTACTTCAAAATCATCATCAGGCAAATCAAGGTTTACAGAGCGCGTGATTTAAATACAGGAGACTTATTTAAATAATAATAGTTCGCAGCAGACTGCTTAGTTTTTATATAGAAAGCTTCTTTAAATAGAAGAATATTCCAGTTGTTATCCATATCAATTATGCTGGTATTGTCCCTGACTGTATTCAAGTAGAATTCCTTAGTGTTAACAAGGATGGAATTATTTCAAGGGAAATCAACTCTGGCTTAAAAGCTAGCCGCGAACTATTATTATTTAAATAAGTCTCCTGTATTTAAATGACGCACTCTGTAAACCTTGATTTGCCTGATGATGATTTTGAAGTAAATCGAACTATAGCAGCAACATCCGTATAACTCTGGTGAGTACCGCCATGAAATTGACTTTGTTCGGGTTGTCTTTTGTACTCCGGTACTATTTGAAATTGTCGGTTGGTCCCGGATTTCAATTCATGATTGCCCGCCATTTTCTTTCCGGGGAGGGAGTCCTTGCGGCATCATTTGCGGAACAAGCACTCTGGCTTACTTCCGCTTAATTCATAATGTTTCTTGACTTCCTTTAGAACTGCCGTTGTTGTTGGAAGTGTTTTTATTTCAGTGGAAAAGTTTTTCAAACCAGATCCTGTTTAATACCCTGGATGAACCTTATCTCTGTTGTGAATGATGTGAGCTCTAATTCATTTGATTCGTCATTATAGGAGTAAGAGCCCAACTGAAGTCTTGTAATATAAACTGAATAATTATCTTTAAAACTGTGCAAATTGAAATAAAACTTACTGATGCGCAGGCGTTCTAAAGGGAAACATGGGCGATAGAGTGTGACCAAAGCCCAACAACTGAAGAAAGAATTTACGTTAAAGAAAGCATCAAATTCCAACATAGCAGCCGATAAATCGGGACGTACTTTATACGTTCGTGATGGCGCGGGAGTTTCTTAAATTCGAAGATAGGAGCACTTATCAACTCACTTGTTTCGGTGAAGGACACTTGACACGGCTTCTTGGACTCAACATTGTGATTATCGCATTACACTTAAGTATGACTGAATTATTGCCAAAAAGACTAAGGAAGACGATTCTTCGATTCTTAGGCTTCTTCACGCCTGCTTAAGTTGCTCTTATAACCGTATAACCGTCGCTTTGAAAGCTTTCTTCCTTTCAGAAAAATTCTTCCAAATTAGGTCTAATATATTACTAAGACTTTCATATAAATTACCCATTAGACTCAACATTGTTTCTGTCAGTAAAAGTGATTTTTAGTGCTTACTTATGCCGTTGTTCTCAACTACTGTTTTCCTTGACAATGCCACGGTTGTATAATGAAATTCACGGCTTTCTTAAAATGTATGACGACCATATCCGACCACGCCAAATTAAACCACGTTGCAACTTTTGTTTCCAAGCATACAAAATCCTTATATTTGTTTAATGACCCGTTGTAAGGGCCCATATTCAGCCTCTCAGAAAACAACAGTGGTATTTCAGTGCAAAATGTTTCATTTGACTCATGCATCGATGGAAGGTAGATCGTATTTAAAACTGTCGCGGAGACTATCCCTTTGAACTTCAGCCAAAAATAAAGAAACTGTTGACATTCTTCTGCTTTCAGCTTTCAGGTAAGCTAAGGTGTTAGACTAAATGTGTTGGTTATCAATGACTGCAGCCAGACCAGAAGTGATTTGAAAAAAAAATTAAAGTGCTCCTGGGAGGGTCGAAAACTCCGGAGGACATTTCATTTGTGAATGTATGAAGGAAGGAAAAGGATCCTGGCCATGAAGAAAACATTCGTCTGGTAGATTTATAAGGACAGTTTGGAAGCGACGATAAGAAGAATGAAAAGTTAAAAGTTGATATTTGGAGAAAGGGTTCATGACATTCATAAAATGATGCAGTTTCCCCGCGATTGTTACATGTGGCTTCGTTTCGATCAGCAAAAAGAAAGTTCATTTGCACGAAGTGCGGACAATCCTT
>NC_090894.1:18765206-18772706 GCF_036669925.1 Montipora capricornis | reverse complement strand
TTTTGGCTCATAATTTATTAATAAACGAAAAGTATTCTACGTAGCTTTAAAGGAGTATGAAATAATTGAAAAAAGGATGGAGTGCCTAAAATAAGAAATGAATAGAGTTTATTTAAGGGGTCCAAATTTTTCTTAATTTCTCATATGAATCTAGACATCGCCTTATGACCTTCAGCAAAAAACGTTTCCGATTTAACATTAGAGTTTGTCAAAATACGGTGAATAAATTCACACGCACCATTCACTATACAATGAATGACCTTACCGTAACAATTTCATTAAGATAATTCATTGTTTTGGAATTTGTTTTTAATAAACCTTTTTTTTGCTCAAGACTGGTTTGCCTTTAGCCAGTTGGGATTCTTAAGAGTTGTTAGTGTCCTTGTTCTGTTCTGTCGTTTCGTTGATCGTGTTTCATTGGCCCTTGAAAACCCCCTACGGGGAGTTGTCAACTAAAATAAGTATGCATGTATGTATTTTGCCTAACAAAACGGGGACGGCGTAATGACCTTGAATGGTTATCCAATGTCCGAAACTTATGTAAAGATGCTAACTCCACGGAGCTAAATAACACGCGGCCATCTTTGCTTGGCTTGGCTTGGCCGCTGGCCCAGACTAGATAATGACACCAGTGGTTTGGTGACAAGTTCTTTTCTTTGATTAAACTGCAAAGGTTATCTTTCGTTGTTATTTTCCCGTGCCACCATCCTTTTTTCACTGTGCGAACGTTGTGTTATTTTGCAGCAAACGTCCGTCATCACTTTACTAGCAAATTATTTTCCTTTGTCAGATCATAGTTAAAACTTCGACCTAAATGGCACCATCCAGAATGGACTGTCTAGTGTTCTAGCAAGGGCTGATATTTCCATACACCTGAGAGAAAATAGCCTCAAACACTTTGAGTAATGATTTTCAAGATGAAGAGAACCAGTTACACTGTATTCTCCTTAGAACTGTTAAAGGTTATTTTACGAAAATCAATTAGATCTGTTTCCACACGAGAAGGAAAATATATAGGTTTGCTATCATGACTAGAAGTGATGTCTTTTTCCGGGTGTATTTTGCATAGCGACGTATTAAAATAAACTTCGTACAATATTTTGACAATTTGTCCTTCAGAATCAAGAGCCCAGTTCTTGTAAACAGTTGTTGCTTTTGTTTCACTGGGGACTCATAACGTTTTTACTCTTCTTCAGATAAATTTAACCACCCTTTAACTTCTTCATAAAGCTTCATTGGCGGTCAAGTCTCACAATTAAATAAGTATTTATTAAAGTTTACATAACTTAAGTCTTGTAAAATTAATGTGTGTATTTTTAGCGGTGTTAAATAAATTGATAATAATAATAATAATAATAATAATAATAATAGTTATTCTTTCTATTAGTTATTATTATTTATTATTATTTTAAGCAGTAGCAGTAGTCGTAACATTAGTTGTTCAACGATTGCTCAAATTTTGTACCTGAACTGTTTACAAAAGAAAAGAAAATTAGCTTGGAAGTAACGAATCGCTCTAATTTAAGGAAATCTAATCAACAAACTCAGTATTACACATCGTTTTTTTATGACGGTAGACCGATAATTTATTGCATGAACGCAGAAGCGATAAATTGAGCGTTACAGTGTTTACAAATTAGCAGAGTAGCTATTATTTCTGCAGCCATCTGGGAATCCAGGAAATATGTTTGCTGGAGTCGAAGTGTTTGAAACGATCAGTCTTTCTAGATCCCGTAAATCAACGCGCCCCGTCAACGTGCAACTGCTGTTTCGGTCGTTGTTTCCAATGACTGCAATGGACTCAGCGGTCGTAATAGCACCAGTGGTTGTCGAGATAGTCACGCAACATCCGGCTGTCCACAGGGAGTTCGGCTGAACGACATGTACGGTACTTGCAGAGCCAGCCGCGGGAAAGTATTGCTGCAAATAATGACGAAAAATACAAGTCATTTGCAAATCATTCCCTTGGTATATACAGTGCGGAATTGAGAAAATAATACTGTAACATAAGGTAACGGCAAATCGTTTCGTAGATTCATCCCAAGGTTGGTGGCACATACCTAAAATGATAAGAAAGACCAGTAAAAGTGTCTCACCTACCTCTCTCACCCCCCCTCCCCCACCCCCCACCATTACGCTCATCTAGTTTCATATATGGCCACGCGTTGCGAAGCGAAGCGAAGCGAAGCGAAGCTTCGGTGTTAGTTATTGTTACAATAAGTTTACCTGGTTTGAGTCTGCGATCCAATTGAATAGTCATACCTGGTTAGCGGTCAACTTTATAAACAGCTGACTTCGCTAAGCTTTTGAACTTGAACTCGCGATATTGTCACGTGATACTGGTCAGCGGATACATTGTTTTGACTGGTGTCAATTAACCATAACATGGATGTCCAATATCATAGATGTTCGCGCCTAAAAACGCGGGTTGCACCGCAGGGTTTCACATTGGCATACATGGAGGGGTGGACTTACGGTCGTAAGGTACCATATGTTATATATTAACAACCAAAAGCCTTGTCAAAACATTAACTCAAAACCAAGCACACGGCGTCGACCTAACATAACAATGTCACATGACCAACTAGACCCCAGGACACCTCACATAGTTTCTTACCAATGGTGCTCCGCGCGCGCGCCTTTCGCGCGAGGAGCTCCGCTATAAACGATGCCGATCCCTCTAACAAATAGCTGTTTTTATTCCAAAAACCCACTCAATCAAAATTTATTTTGTCATTATATAACACACCCTAAACTATATGTGGCTGGTTCGCAAATTGTCAACCATATTATGAGCTCAAACAACACAATTAAGGTATTACGAAAGTTTAGTTGCCTTTAAAGGATTTACTGCGCAACCTTCTTCTGTTGAAAATGTTAGAGTAAATATTAAAATATTACTACTCTATACGGCTAAGTGACAATGAACAACTCAAGGACCACACACAAAGCTTTTTTTAAAGCTGCGAAAGAGTTATATTTCAAGATCGTTATCTCAAATGCGTTTATTCACCTTATTGTAATCACTTTGTCGCCTCACTTTATTACACATTAAAATGCAACAGGAATGAATAGAGCGTGTAAAGCTATGGCTCTTAAATTGCTCAGTTAGTACGTGTGATTAGCTTTCAGTGTGGAGCCATAGCTCCCCGGCACAGCAAGGCTGAGACCCCCTCCCCCTCCCCTCCGCCACCGCAACGCCCTCCTACATATCTATTTCTGGCTCTCCCACTGCTGTAGCCTACAGCAACCAGGATTTTCTTTCATGAAATCGAAAGTGACCCGCTACATATAATGGAGTCTTACCGAAATCTGAGTTTTCTATTCTATGTTATCCATAATGCAGTTCCTAAAATATCCTTCATACAAGTCTTCTTAAATAGGGTGAAATTGCTAAAATCGTAACCCAAAACGTAAACTTTGTTAACATTACTTAGGAGAATTACCCAGGAATCACGCTTTGGCTTGCTGGATGGGGATAAGCCAAAAAGCGAAGAGATAAAAATGGCTGACGAAATTTCCTCTTTTAACTGACAAATTTATATTCACCTCGAGTAAAGTAAGTGAAGGATAGTCGATTTAAAGGTGGTATAATAATCTCTCTTAGAAGATCTAGAAGTGAGAACACTTGCGTTTTTAAAAAAATTAAAAAGCAACTATATAAAGATTGTTCGAAGAATGTAAATTGCAGTGGCATCATAGTGTCTTTGTTTATTATGACTTCCAGTATTATATATTGTTTCTTTTTTTTTCAATCTAGGGCAATGTTATAAGGTAGACCATGTGCTTCTCTGATGATGTATTTTTAGCTTTCCCTGCATTTATCATATATCATCATATCATCATATCATATTTCTTTATTTACCCTCGGATTTTTAGAGTAGCTTGGTGTAGCTAATATCTCCGAGCATTCACCCTCCCAACCACGATACACCACAGAAGCCAGACCACAACACCGGGAATTACATGCCCTACTCTTTGCGACAAATGTGCGGGTTCTTTTACGTCCCACAGGATTATGAACATTGAAGGGTTGAGAGACGGGACCTCCGGCTTATCGTCCTTATCCGAGAAGACTAGAGGGTCTAACCATTTGCAGATGTAATTACAAAGGCCGCGAGCGCTTTCTCCTCAGTTATTTAAAGACCCTGAGTGTTGGTCCGGCCGGAGTTGAACTCACGACCTCCCGCGTAACAGCCCGGTGCTCAACCAACTGAGCCACCAGTGCGCGGCGTATAGCAAAAGAATCACTCTTTTCGTAAAAGCCAGAAAAAAGTGGATTTCCCTTGATATATTCAAACAAATTCTCTAGCCGCATTTCGAAGAAATTATGATCAATTTAATTGGGTCAGCCTTTTACCCTACCCCCATTTCAATCCAAGCCTTCTGCGCGTTCCCTGATGTTAACTCACAATCGGGGTTGGGACTTGAGCGAGCGAACCATCCGACCGCACGCGAATGCCATAATGCGACTGTCCAGTAACCAGGTACATGGTGCCACCTGTTTGATTTGCGCATCTGTTTTTTGTGTAGGCTGCTATTCTCTCTTCGAACGCCATCCAGCTTCCGCTGTTAAAACTTCGCCCGCACTGTGGCACGCAGTTAGTGTAAATAAAAGTGGCCTTCATGTAGATTTCATTATAGGTATTGATCTGCCACGGGTTTAAGTGGCCTCTCTGGATATCCGCGGCACTCGATCCACTGTAAAGATACTCAATACCCGGGGGGCCTATGCCTGAAACGAGTTTAAAAAAAAAATTATTGTCTTTTGATTAGTATAAATTGCGATTAATAAGATGCTCGCCGGTTTTGAAATAATAAAGGTCACGAAGTGTCCTCTAACTATTCTATCATCTTGAAAAACGCTTTTGTGACAAAATACAGTCTATTGACCAATTCGGCTAACTCAATGTTGTACCCATTTAAAATCTTTTGGGAATAAAGCAGTTTGTTCCAAGTATTTCCATATCATTTAAATGTGAATGCTTCATTGTCATGCAAATTCAACACACAAAGAATCTTAACCCCGAGAGATTTGAATTGATGATGAAATGGTATATGAAATGAATCATACATGAACTCCGGATATGAAATCAAGTGAAGCTACATGTATGATCTTCTCTACGCAATTGTAAAAATTGCGTTCAAAACTGCGAAGATCATAGCTTCACTTGAGATTTTAATTGGGTACAACATGGAGTTAGGTCACAAAGTGTCTCCCAAAATTCTTCTTTTCAAGCAAACAGGTTCCTTCTGCAGGCACTGGAGCAGTCTTTAGTCACTGGGTAGACAGTTCGATCTCAAGAACTTCATAGAATATCCAGTTTTAGGTAATAGCTAGAAGGAGGAAGAAGGACCCCTTAGTTTACACTCGCAGCTGTTTTCAATAGTGTAGTTTGATCTGAGGCTGAGATATTTTTATACTCCCTCGAATTCCTTTTTCTGTTGTTTCGTCGTAGTCTCATATGGCAATTATCCACGTGCGTGTGCTTCTCACTGAAGTTAAGCCCTGTTGGGAGGGGTTGGTATCTCGATGGAAGACCATCGAGCTATGCGGTGTACAACTCCTGATTGCCTTTCTTAGACGCCATATGCATCGTGATCATTTTTTTTTCAATGGGGATACACTCATGTTTAACGATGCGTAATCCTGACCATTCATCACATAAGGAGACATAAATCTAGGAGTAATCATTGATTATGAAGTGCGTTCATTGAGAGAACATGAAGACAATGCATTTATGTAAAGACCTTCTATCGAATGTAAGAGGCTTGTGGAATTTGGCTAAATATGGAAAGTTTGGAGTAAAGAGGTGACTAAACCGTTCGTAACCTTGATGAATACTTCTAATCATTGATAAAATTGCGTTTGACATGAAACATCTGTTGAAAAAATTTAACTTTCCCACTGATCAACTATTGTACAGCGTAACTAATGCCGCTGACCTTACTTACTGCAACTTCCTAAATTATCTCCAACCAACCAGCGAAAAAATCACGGTGAACGGATGAAGCGTCAGTGTACCCATATGTAACGAGCCCCGGCCCAACACAGTCAGTCCCACAGGAAAGTAAACCTTCCTTTACACAGTCAAACCTCAGCGGTCGTTTGACGCTCTCTGTATCTCGCCGTTCGAAGAGTTTGCGTCCTCACATATATCTTTATTTTCCGAGTTTCAAGGGAAGCCAGATCAATCTGACAAATCGAGGACCCATCTTACAGTATTTTATCTTTTCTCCTCCCCTTATCATTTCGTGAACGAAACACAAAACTGCATTTGAATGTCTGTTAATATGTATTCCAAGAGTGAAAGTTTTCTACAGTCTCATCAATTAAAGTCAGTTAACAATTATCTGCCAATTAATATGCCTGTGGAAAAGTAAGCTTCCACTTGTCAATCGTTTGCCTAAGTTGGTAGTCTATGGTGCCTTTACAGTCGTTGAAAGACACGACATAAGAGTCGCCGCCATTCGATATTCGTTTTTAAGACCATGGAAACTGTACTCTTTGGCAGAAATACTACTGTTAGTTGGCAATAACATTTCAGAATTTCTCAGCCTGTTATATGAATTCCCTATGCTGGTCAAGACGTCTAACTAGGCTTGTAAGAAGCAAGATGGGGGGGGGGGGGGGTGGGGGAACTTATACTTCGTCCTCAACCTCTAAACTAAAAAAAAATTAAGGACGGTTCTTACCAATTGAAAAGTATTTATACGCGGTTATGACGAATATGCGGGAAAAGCAGATCTTAAAAAGTGTTATCGAAATTGGGGGTAACAACGCATTTTTCAAAGATAATTGATCAAAAATATTTGTAAAAAGCTTTTAAATTCAAATCAATGATTGTATGACTTTGTTTTCCAAATTGAAGTTTAATTATCTCTGAAGAATGGATGGTTATCTCCAATTTTCTTTCAGGATACCAAGAGCACTCGCTAAGTTCTAATTTCTCCGCTTAGTTTAACACCGCGCAAAATTAGTAAGCATTGCCCATAGGAAGCCGGAGTATCTCGAGTTGCACAGAACGTATGCGCAATAACACAATTATAGCAGGCACTGTTCCTAAGGGCAGCACTAAAATCCGGAATCCAGAATCCGGAATCCGGACTCCGGAAATCGGAACCAGAAGCCAGAATTATCCACAACTTTGTTTATTTAACAAATTTAAAACATTATTAAAAAGTAAAGTAAAGCCTCCAGTTTCTTGCAGCATGAAGCGAGTAGGAGTATTTCTATTCCCCCATGGATGGGATGCTAGCATCGCAGGGTTACGCCCAGTATTTTCGCCGGTACCCATTTATACACCTGGGTGGAGAGAGGCACCGTGAGAGTAAAGTGTCTTGCCCCAACACAATGCCCCCGGTCAGGACCCCAACCCGGACCACTCGATCCGGAGTCGAGCACACAGACCATGAGACCACGTGCACCGCTCGTCCCACAAACATTATTATCTTTAAAGTGCCCCTGTGACCAAAAAATCAATTCATATTTTTCTTTGG
>NC_090894.1:18740206-18760206 GCF_036669925.1 Montipora capricornis | reverse complement strand
GGTTTCTAATGAGCTTAAAGACTTCTTTTCTAAACTGATAGCAGGAGAGTGGCCTTTTATTGTGTACCGTCGGTGATCTTGTTAGCGCTGAAATAGAAGTCCATATGCTCACAGTATTCGGTCCAGCCCGTCCGGTGGAACTCAAATCGAATTCTCCGAATCATCCATAGGACATTTTTCGCCATAGTTTCGTCCTCGTCGTCACTGATGTATTTGCAGTAAATCAATTAATATAAAGTTTGGTTCAGAACAGAACGACCACGAGAGGCCGAGCCTTAGTTTATTCCAATGCGCATGCTCTAAAAACCGATGATCCGTGTATATGTTATAATAGGTGTTTTCAATCCTATTTCGAGGGGCATTTTGAAATTCTACAAACCTCTTTCGCGTTAATTTTCCTTAATATTGGGAAGCAAAATTCTCATCAAATCGCATTAATTGAAGTCGCGTTAATTTCAAATACGTTAATTAACACAGGAGTTAATTTCCTATAATAAGGTAAACACTAAATACTGATCTTCATAAATATTCGATTATCACAAAACTACATCTCAATACTAACAAACCTATCACGGCACCACATTGTAATCAAAACAAGTTGAAAATAAAATACCACAAAAGCATCATAACCTCTACAAAAAATGACGACAGAGCCTCAATCTCCTGAAAAAAGGAGTTGACACAGTGACGCAACACAGCATTCTGTCAAACATGACGCGACGAAAGAGTAAAACTGAAATAATATCACTAACCTAATTATGAAAACCACAACAATACCTATTTTGAAAAATGATAAAATAATTCATTAGTCAAGTAAACAACATTTTCTTTTGCATCACCTAATAGACCTACTGTAGCTCCCCACATGTTCGCAATGCGTACCTATTTTGCATTGTGTGTCAAGTTACAAGGCTCTGACATCGGCACAACAACTCGAAGACATGCCTCCGTCACTTTTGAAAGGCTTATCGGATACTCACCAGAAAGATCAGCGTCACTTCTCGTTCTCACTAACAGAGCGATAGCAATTAAAGACCAAATTGTTAATGTGAACATTGTGAACTCTCGCACAAAATGACAGTGCCCGACACAATAAAAGCCTAAACTCACTGCTTGATTTAAAAGCCTTAATGGATATCCATTTATACGGACAAACAAAGGTCAAGATTGTTAATGGATTATTGAATTCTAGAACTTTTTGGGTACTCGAATCCTTATGTAGGAAGCCCAGATTATGTTTTAATAGTGTAATGGATTAAAGTTAAACAGCAAAATGCTGCACCCAATTTTTCTCATTTGTAACGAATTCATGTAAAAATATAATGCAAAGTTCCTTCAAGAGTGTTTTTCATGAATTAATGATCAGTTGCTTCTCAGGTGGCACTCACCAGAAACAATCGGATTGAGTGAAAAAAACTAATCTATCTATCTAAGATGGGCTAACAGCTTTTAAGAAAAAAACCACTGAAAGAGTGAATGGGATTCAAAATTTCAGTAACAACGATTTAAAGAATACAGTCCAAGCCAGCATTTTTTTGATGTTACCTGAAAAGTAACAAGCATTATATTACCCATAATATGCCACTGCATGTCAATAAGACCACAGTATCATCTACCTATCATCATCATCATCATCTTTTCCGCAACGGCTTTAAAAATATTCTTTCGCGAGAAGTGCTTCGATAAGGCCAAAAGCACATACAGGGTGTACTAGAGAGCATTAAACAATATGGGAAGCAAGTACACACGTTCGTACAAGGGACGCAACACGGAAGGAAATCACGCCGAAATCGTCAAAGAAACAAGCGTTAAACACCACATCATTGTTTAGTCTGTTTACTACTGAAGGAGCTGACGAGATCGCATTGCTCACGTAACTGTACAGTGTTAAAGGGAGGGGGGGGGGGGAGGGGGGAGGGAAGGGGTGGCACTTCAATACAGAAAAACAATGCTTGCTTAGGAAGATGGATTTTTTGATGTTGGTTCAGAGAGGGATGGTGTTAGCGAGCTTGAAATGTGCTGACAAATGGCATGAGCATGTTTTATTATTATTATTATTATTATTATTATTATTATTATTGCATGCGTTAGAGGTTCGCGAACGCCGTTTCGTAGCAAGATAGAGCAATCATTAGACTGTAAGATAAATGTAGCTAGTGCGGATATTTGAGATACACGGTCTATATTTTTTTATACTCGGGGCGTTTTATGGACACTGGTTTAGCCGTCATTAGTATAATTCGATTGTATGATTTTAATATCTCCGCATCATGGAATTCGTAATTTTATAGAATTTTGAATTTTTTTATTATCAATCATTTCTATTTCTTTTAATATAAGTAAGTGAAATAAATAAAGTTGTTTTATTATTATTATTATTATTATTATTATTATTGTTTACCCAAGATGATCTTACACCGATATTTTTCCCACAGGAGCGGGTCATAACAAATGACCAAAGGTCCTCGGGGCTCACTCTCTAATGTTCACGTTATTATGTAGAGCACTCTCGTCAGCATCCTACCAGGGCAGTGTTGTCTTCTGCGGAAATGCCGTGCTTACTTTGGTCCCTAGCCGGTCTATCCATTTACCCAAATGGATAGATTCCCTCGAGAAACTAATCACCGCCCTTACAAATCACTTAACTCCGAAGAGTAACGTGGCTTATGAAGAGTACAAATTTAGGGAGGCCCAGCTAGAATCAGGTGAAGACATTATGACTTACTACATATACACCAGGTGGAAACATCTTGCACAAACTGGCGAATTCCTTTTCGGCGACTAAACTACGCCGAACAGCTCACCAAGTACACCTGCATACCGGCGAGAGCTCAGCACCACCGAAGAGTTCCATTTCACGCCCTAAAGCAGGTTGAAGATCAGCTTGCAAGGGACGAGCAGAACGATGTTATAGAGTGCATTGATGGCCCGACCATAATACCATTCGCGAGACCCTGAGTGGAATCCAAAGAGCGCTAAACTTGAGTGATGACATCCTAGTGCACGGAAAAACACAGGAGGATCATAACTGGGCGTTACAAGAGACCTTTCAGCATGCGCCTCAGAGAGAAAGGTCTTACCCTCCACCGTGAAAAATGTGAGTTTTCACGAGGGAGCCTCGATTTTTTTTGGTTATGTTCTCTCGGGTAAAGGTTTCTCAGCTGACCCAAAGAAGGTCGGGGCGATCACCAACCTTCCATTGCCAACCAACGTTGCCGAAGTGCGTAGCCTTCTCGGCATGGCCAACAACTGTTATGGATTCATTTCCGCGTATTCGACCCTAACAAAGCCCCCACGTGAGCTGACCCAGAGAGACAGCCCTTGGGAATGAAGTCAAAAGCATGAAGACGCTCTTCAGCAGCTCAAAACCGCCCTTGTACAACCCCCAGTGACTGCCTACTTTGATCCCGATAAGCAGACCGAAATCAGCGTCATGCAGTCGGACTTGAGCCGTCCTTTCCCAACCAGACCCCGCTACTGGCAGCAAGCACGTGGTTGCATATGCAAGCAGGTCTCTCACTCCTGTAGAGAAACGTTACAGCCAAATCGATCGAACGTGAGGCTCTCTCCGTCGTTTGGGGGTGCGAATACTTCCACCAGTTCATTTACGGCAAACCGGTGACTGTTATCACAGACCACAAGCCATTGCTATCGATATACAACAGTCCCAAGTCACGCCGTCCAGCACGAGTAGAGAGGTGGACTAAGGAAACTTGGCCGACTTCATATCCAGACATCTTGAGAATTCAACGCTACCCAGGAGTCGACAAGAGCGCGTAGGCACACGCTTCAAGACCTAACGAACTCAGTCTCGGGGATATTGCAGAAGCAACCACCAAGGATCCAACTCTTCAGGCAATTACCGATGCTGTACGCACCAGCAACTGGTTCGAACCACCAAAGGGACTCGACATCAACCAGCATACATACAAAGCGTTCGAAAATTTCAAGGAAGCATTGACTCTTTGCGGCTCATCTGGCGTGATCCTGAGACACAGGTTAATCGTAGTCCCTGAAACCCTACAGCAGACAGTAATCGACCTCGCCCACGAAGGCCATCAAGGCATAGAAAAAACAAAGTCACTCCTGCGGGAAAAATCATGGTTTCCGGGCATCAACAGTGAAGCGGAGAAGAAAGTATAGTCATGTCTTGCTTGTCAAGCAACAACTTCAGAAACCAAGCTCGAGCCACTCAACATGTCACCACTGCCAGAGGAACACTAGGAACACATTTGTACTGATTTTAGGGAACTGTCAGATGGAGGATACTTACTTGACCTATGTGATGACTACTCTAGATACCCTTTTTTCGAGTTCATGCCCTCAGTCTCTGCACCGGTCGTCATACCACGTCTCCACAAGATATATGCAGATTTCGTGGTAACGGCTCAAGTGCGTACCAACATCGGACCACCGTTCAATGGTAATGATTTGAGTCCTTTGCGAAGAACTCGGGATTTGAACACCAAAAGATAACCCTCAAATAGACGCAAACGAACGGAGACGTAAAACGGTTCATGCGCACAATCAAGAGTTACATGATATGCTCCGCAACTACAGAGCGACCCCACATTCTTCAAAAGGCAAGCCGCCAGCCACAGTGTTATTCAACAGACCAATGCGTATCAAACTTGCCAATGTGCCCAGTCCTTCAGGAGACCCAGCATCCATTAAGCACCATGACCAGCTGGCTAAGACAAAAATGAAAACCTATGCTGACCGTAGAGTGTACGTGAAGTCCAGTAATGTGGCAACAGGACAAGGTCCTAGTCAGGCGTAACCCCTCGCGCAGCAGCTCCGGAACCCACTACAACCCCAAACCCTTTGTTGTCACGAACCGCAAAGGTGCGATGGTTGCTGCTGGGAGCGAATGGAGCAAGATCACCAGAAACTCATCCTTTTTGAAGAAGCTGAGGCCCAACGTTCAAGTTAGAGCCCGCGAGCCTGATGACGCCATCCTAGCCCTCTCATTTCCATGTGGTCATGTCAGGAAGAGTGCTGAAGCTCGCCGCTAACCGCAGGGGCACCAACGGCCCCCAGCTTATCTCAAAGACTATCTTTAGGAACTCTTTCGCCCTAATGAGAAACATTTTTATTTATTTTATTTCTTTACAGTAGTGTTTGTTCAGATCGTTCCAGTAGCGATGAGGCGATCTAGTATCCAAAGTAGGGAGGAATGTAATGATCACTTCCGTAATACATTGCTTTGTATTTTAAATCTTTTTACAAATATTATTGATAAATTACCCACGAAAAATGCGTGGTTACTCTTAATTTTCTTTTTGGATTTCAATAACACTTGCTCAGATCTGCTTTCCCCGCATATTCATAATCGGAAAAAATACCTTTGAATTAGCAGGCATCTTTCTTAATTGCACCAATTAAATTGGGGTCGTCTTTTTTTTTTTTCCATCTTTCAAATTCAAGGTATTCAGTTGCCAATATGGCCGCCAAATACTCAAAGGCAGAAATAAAACAAATAATGTAGAACGAGTTCTGGCTTACCAGGAATGAAGTGCTGTGATCCGGTCGAGTTCTTGAAAGATGATCAGTTGCTTTTCGTCAACAATATTATTTTTGAAGCTTCCTACAACGCTCTATATTAAAAGGCTTGAAATCCAATTTTACAGCCTAACCAGATTTTGATGCGCCGTAGTAGATGTAAACGGGAAATCGCAGGTTCCGCGATCACTTAAGGAAAAGCACCGTATGATGTGCTTTTTAACGAATTTTCCTCTTCAATGGAAAAGTGACAACCAAAAATTCCGTGAAAACAGTTCCTTTCCCAACTCACGTTAAGCAGAGTCGGCAAATTTCAATATAATATTCTCATTAAATCTAAGCCACCAAACCAGGTAGCTTAGGCCCGTTTTAAACGTCGCATTTCACATGAGCCAAATCTAATGCAAACGAGAAAAACAATAGATTTTTCTCATTTGCATTAGATTCAGCACATGTAAAATGCAACGTTTAAAACGGGCCTTAGCAAGTTGGCCATTACTTTCGGCCAACGAGGGCTCACTTGCGGCTATTCAAATCGGAAATACAGCACGTGCTATTTTTATTATTTTTATTATTCCTTCGGCACGATCTCTCTCCTCATTTAACCTTACCCGTGAAAACGATCGTGACTGAAACACCACACGGGTACATACGAGTAACTAACATGAGAACTCCTGAAAAGTGTAGTTAACCAAACCGTAAAATGAAAGCTAAAATGTTAAAAGAGAGTTTTGGGCTAATCACTGAAACGAGCGCATAGGCTTAAGACTTGCATGTTACTCATGATAGCCACACACAGTGCAGAACTTGCCTCGCGAGGCCAAAAATATCAAACATCTTTGATTTTATCCTCACGGCCTCGCGAGGCGAATTTTTCACCAAAATTTCCCCGCACACGTGAGAAACGGATGAGCAAACCCTCTCGCGAGGAAGTTTGCTCAGCTCTTTCCTCACCGTGTTCGGCGAGCATTATATTTGGGATGCAAGAAAATATTTTGTGATGCAAGAAAATATCACTATGGATGCATATTTTCGCGGAAATATGAAATTTACCACACCTCCACAACACTGGATCGCATTTTGTTTGTTGAATATTTCGTATAACCTAGAAGTTCAATTAAGAGTTCTGTAAGTGTTAGCAATGACAGGAGCCCGTGATTAGAGTGATAGCATTTTTACAAACCGATCTATTTTAAGACCCTTTCCGCAAAAAGCAAAGACAGTTTCCCGCTCGGTGACGCTATGCCGTCAAGTTAGTTTCTTGTGATTGGTTAGAGGGCTCCTGCGGGAGTCTCCCCCGATTCGGTAAATCAGTCTATGAAAATGCCGTGACAGGAATATAGCGCTGTTGTTCACTCCTAGTCATGAGGTTCTGGCAATGATCAGTGCTTTGGAAATACGTTCACAAACAATGTGTTTCATAAGAAGATATAATTTTGACTACACTAAAATCATAGGATTGTTTGCAATGTTTGCATGAAGCAAAGCAAGAACGCCTTATACGACTGTCATGTTGTAGCTATATAAAAATTGCTAAATCTCTTATTGAGTATGAAGTATTGTGCCAAGGTTAGGGAGAATTGCAAAAGATTGGAAGGGCGCTTACGGCGTGCTTGAGGTGAGGAAAGAAATAATTTCAATGGGAAAAATAAAGCATGATTCTTTTTATTTCATTTTATTTTATATTTTTCTATTTATTTTGTTTTATTTATTTATGATTCTTTCAACCAAGTATTTCTTCCTTGTCTTCTTTCTTCTGGATGTATTGTAAAGAACGAAAAGCATTTAGCTCTGAATCATCAAGAGTATTTTTTGATAGACGGTCGCCACGCTGCCATGATTTTACGAGCCTGATCTTAGAGGTAAGACCGTAGATGAAATGCGGGCTCACATGTCCGGAATTTGTGGCCACGAAAGTTTATAACCCAGAAATCTCGATCTGTGATAGAATGCAGCTATTATTTATTTTTACAACGGCTTTTGCTAGATTTTTGAGGGAACAAAACGTATCGACATTGCGTTCCGCACACGATTTTGCATTTTGCGCATGCAGTCCTTTTGCGGCTACTTGGTTAAAGGACTGAATCAGAGGCATTATGGTCATCAGACCCAATCTGATTGGTTATTATTTGGCGGGTTTAGATAACACCGTAAACTGAATGGCCAATGCCAAATGAGAGAGAGTGACACTACTGGGTTATGGGATCCTGACTGGAGCTTTAATTTTTGTCCATAGAGGAAAATATAAGGCCTTTTTTTTTCAACCCCTCGATTTTAGGAAGGGTATGACTTCTTCTGCAGTCTCACAAGAACAATTTTCCAATAATTATGAAGCAATTTAATAGATGAAGTAGAGGGCATTTTCCCGAAAATGTCCCAAATAAAACATCTTTTAGGGAGAGGTGGATTTGATGTTTTGATAGTAGGTGCCAGTATGATGCAAAGTCTGTCCAGAATTGTCTAGTGTGGGAACAGTTATAAAAAAATAATAATTTGAGGTTTCCGACTCAGTTTTACAAAATGTACACACATCGTTGCTTCTGTAACCAATTTTACATAATTTGGTATTTGTAAATAACTTTATATTGGAAAGCTTTTACATAAGATTCAAGTGCAACAGAAGGTGGTAATAAGAAGATTTGATTGATTTGATCAATTGTAAAATCAAAATCCTTCTGCAATTTGACGGTGATATTGGGATATTGAGCCCTTCTGAAAACAAGTAGAGAATAGTAGTCTTTTGATCTTTTCTGTCTAATATCGAAAGTGTTATTTTCAAATGTAGAAGAGGGAGATAGGGTTGATAATGGTACTTTCGCGAACCTTAGCTGTGAGGATATAGAGTGTTGGAGACCGGCCAACTGAAGAAAATTGGTTTTGTTTATCTTGTTCGAGGCGTGAGTGAAGGCAGAATATACGGGTTTGGAACTGACCCATCGATCCAATTTATGTAAATCTAATCAGCATTTAACGTCGTTTTATTTGTCTGTAGATGTCTGTTCACAGAGTTACTGCATGAACACAGAGTCTATAAGGCTACATGAAGCAATTTACAGCGTTTACAAATAAGAAGAGTAGCTAGTATTCCTGCAGCCTGAATATCCAGGAAATATATTAGCTGGATACGGTGAGGTGCTTGGAACAAGTAGCTGTTCCAATTCCGTCAAATGGAGGGCCCGCGTCAACGTGCAACTGCTGTTCTTGTCGTTGTTTCCGATGACTGCAATGGATTCAGCATATGTAATCAAACCCGTGGTTCGCGACCGGTACACGCAACAACCTGCTGTCCACAGAGAGTTCGGCTGCACGAGACGATGGCGACTTGAAGAACTAGGATAATATTGCTGCAATGTATGATAAAATAAATGTTTAAGGTAATTAAAAATCGTGCCACAGAAAATGTCCCCAGGATGATGACACACCTCATGAGAAAACCAAATGGTGCTTCACACACCACTCCCTTCTAAGATCGCCTAACATCAGCTCAACGAGCTCAATCAAGAACTTCTAGCTGCGTTGGAGTTTCTTTAGTTGTTTTCATTTGGGCATATTTCGTTTTGCGTCTTATGGTCCTTGCAAGCATTTCAGGAGCATTTGTTTATTGTTCAAAAGTTAAATTCTGCTCAATGGCACCAAACCAAGTTCGAGCTCCACACAACTTTAACAGCACTGGATTAAAAAAAGCAAGGAGCTCAACATCAAGTTTTTTTTTTCACGTCATTGTAATTACTTCTTGGATTTTCTTTATTTAGCAGGTGATGGTTTGTGATTTTATTAAGATGAAAAATCACCTTGCAAGGTAAGGCCTTTGCTCCCCGGCACTACTAGGCTGAGACCCCTTCCCCATTCTACTGCATTCCTATTTCCAAATCCTCCACTGCATTTGACAGTTGTTTGGTGCTTATCTTTTACCCAGTAAGAAGTTCCTCGTTCGTATTATTCAGCTATAAATTCCTACAATATCCTTCATAAACTTAAAGTAAAGAGGGCGAGATTTCTAAAAGTTCCTTAAAAAATATTTTTAAATTATCGAAGATTTTAACCAGGAACCGCTCAGAAACTAGGCAGGGGGGTCCTATTCCCGACCCATATTTATCTTATACTTTTCGCGTCTGACCCCAAAACCTTCTGCGCGGGCCCTGATGAGAACTTACAATTGGGGTTGGGACTTGAGCGAGTGCACCATTTGACCGTACGCGGATGCGATAATGCGACTGTCCAGTAACCAGGTACATTGTGCCACCTGTTTGATTTGCGCATCTGTATTTTGTGTATCTCGCAATTCTTCCTTCGTACGCCATCCAGGTTCCACTGTTAAAGCTTGTACCGCACTGTGGCACGCAATTAGTGTAAATAAAAGTGGCCCTCATGTAGGTTTGGTTATAGGAGTTGATGTGGCAGGGGTTCAAGTGGCCTCTGTGAACATCTGCGGCCCTAGATCCATTATACAATGTGTTGCTACCTTGATTGCCTGGGACTGAAATTTTAAAAAGTATTGTTAATTTATTAGCTAAATAATATGCCCTAGCTTTGTGAAAGCCTTCCTCTACTCTTCTCAAATTTAACATATTTCTTGTAAAGATATACAATCAACGATCATCGCAAAGAGTCCCGCGTAGATTTCTTTACCACCTCGCTAATTTCCTCTTAATTTCATCGGTTCCATTGGATTGGTGTGTTGCATTTCATTGCCTGTGGCATGTTGCTATTTTATTTGCTTCCAACTAAATCATTTTGAACTGCTTGATATGAAGTTGCTTCAAATCGCACAGGCTAAACTGATAAGACAGTCTTTGTACTTAAACAGTCAATTTTTATTATCTATCGTGACTCTTTTAACAAAGTGGCTATTAGTACGGGACACGTACACCGACCTCATGATATTTGCCATTCGTACGGGAGTCTTCTTAGAATGATTATTACCGGTTCAATAACAATCGGAAAGTCTTTCTTCGTCTTTAAGTCTTTTGCGTCCGCTGGGGTAACGAGTACGGGAAAAGAAACCTCTGCCGTGCGACGAAACTCAATGTAACATGCGCGGCGGTTACTAAGCGACCAAATTCTCATGTGATACTTCATACTATGTGGGCTCACTTAACAACAGCGGAATTACTAATAAGAAATGCACGGACTATAACGACCTTCTAATGTAACTTTCAATATTTCCTTGCGTGCGTGTGTGTTTGTATATGTGTGACTGTGGCTTTGTTTGAAATGCTTGCGAATGATGCTATAAATTGGTAACATTAAGAAACAACCTGTTTACACCTGTAATAAAACAATATTCTATTCTTGCAATTAAAATGTAAGTCACGCGTAAGTCTATTGAAATTAAGTGACCAGTACAAGGAAAATTGTAAGTGGTGGTTTAAAGATTATTAAAGCATATAAAATAAAATAAAATAAAATAACATAAAATAAAGTAAAGGACTTCGCGGGAAACAGTCATGTAACATATCATGGGGCATGCAGTTTGAAGAGTGCCGTCAAAGGTTAGTGGACAGCTTTTGGATCAAAGTAAGTTTCGCCCCAAGGCAGAGGTCTTTTTTCCAGTACTCGTCAGCCAAGCGAACGCAAAAAGAAAAGAGACCTCTGCTAACAGGGGATTTTATATACAGTTCAGCTATCAAACAACGTCATTGCCTGTTAAATTTCACGAAATACCTTCTTCGTTCGATGTCACTGGCCATCTGACCTGCCTTGTGTTTCTCGCATTGAAGTCTAAGCACCCATTTCAAATAGCGCTGATAAAGAGTATCTTAAGTCTAAGAACCAATTTAAACTATTAGCTTTCAATAACTGCGTGGCTATGTTGTGTAAGGTTAGGGTTAGAACCTGTATAATCATTCTAAGAAGACTCCCGTATGAATAGCAAGTATATAGGTGGGTGTACCGGTCCCTTACGAATAGCCACTGCCCTCTTTGAAATGCCCTGTTTACTGGTAGTAAATCCGGTAAAAGGTGCTTTGAAAAATGGTTGCCAAAACATGAAAAGTTGCTACCAAAAATGAACCAATTTACCTGCCACATAACATCTAACATCAACGATTTGTAAATGCTGTTTTCGCGCAAAACGTTTGAAGTATTCATAAATATAAATATCATGCAGTGGAATGTATTGCCACTTGTAAAAATCATTAATAATTCATAAGGGTGACAGCCAACAGAAACGCACTAATCAGGTCAAATGTGTTGGTGTGTAAGTCCCGATAAAGTTCAACTGTCTGAAAGCACGAGGAGGGATCGAATAGGCAGAAGGGAAAGGCTTGGAATGAGGAAATATTAATTAGCTGTATTAACTTTTGAAACAGACTCCTCCTCGGCTAATCAGTATTCACAAGAGAAAATGAGGTGACAGAGAGGGAGGCTCAGGGCGTTGGCCGGGATATGTCATGTCCACGAAAGTTATTTTTAGACGAGCGGAAGTCTTTGTTCTAGCGGAATTCTGTCTTCCCAGACGTCCGCATGAAGACTTGCCTCGCTCTCAGGTTCTTAATGAAAAGAGAAAATGACGGCGCACGTGCAAGGCTGATGAATATTTATTTTCTTTCAAACATCGGACCGAGGTTGGCCTGCATGCGGACGTCTCGGAAGACTTCCGCTCGTCTAAAAATAACTTTCGTGGACATGACATATCCCAAGGGCTGTACAGGGAGCCTCCTTCTCTGTCCCATCATTTTCTCTTGGTATTCACTAACTTTTGATACAGCTCTCTACTGATTAAAATGCAAAACACAATCATTATGGTGGTCAATGGTGATATTTTCATCACGAATTTAAGTTTTTTTACCCGTCAACTTTACTCTCTGACACAAATTTCTTGAAACATAACTTCCACGAATGTCGTTTTACCTTGTATCACTTTTCCCTTGTATGTTGAACGCCATTTCCCATAAAATGAGGCCGGATAATACCGCTAACAAGTAGGAAAAGCGTCTCAGCAGTGTACCGTTTGTCAATTTGTCTCGCTACTTCACAAATAAATTTGCCAAGCCAGAAGTTAAAACTCTCTGCGGAAATGTGCTCAAGTCGGACTGACAGGTCCTCGACATCGGTTGACTTAAGTCCGTTTCCTCCTTGTGTTTCCGGCGGCTGCGCTTTTTTTGTTCAGTCACCGTCAGCAATTTAACGGGTAAATGCCTTTGTGATAAGGTAATGTTCAAAAGCGATAGCATGTGCTACAGATGAAACACGCTTGTAGCTTGCGAACAACAAAAGCCCGTCACCCTCGAGATAGTTAAATTTTTCCAAATAATTGCTGTTTAATATATGGCATTACATCTCGAGGAAAGAACAAAGAAAATCCAGTTTTGATGGTGGCATGCCCCTGGAAAACACTCGACCACCTCAAATCGAAACCAAAGCATTTCAACTCATCTCTTATATTCCGCCTTTTAAGTCTCTCTGTGATTACTACTGAGCTGTTTACTGGGTTCATGTGTTCCCGTGAAAGGAACGATGAATGAAGAAAGTGCGGGTTATGGGACAAAATATTGAAGTAATCCTCGCCCTTTTATCCGGACATTTACGCATTGCAAACATTTGAAGTTCTTTAAGTTTAAAATGAAGTTTTGGTTATTGGAAGTACTCATTGGTTTCCTTCAGAAGCAAGAAACCACTCGCATATAGCCAAATTGTTCTCATTTCAGCTACTTCCTTCAAGTAAAGAGGTTCTTTACATTAATAATCAAGTATTTTTTGTTTGTCAAACGATGTCGCCTCTGACTTGTGGAGTAGACCGTTATTCTTCGATAGTCTGTGACCGATTTTTTAAAGCTTCTTCTCGCAGTGCCTTTGTTCTGACACATTGAAGAGGATGGATTTTACAAAAATCAATTGAAAGAACTCTTTACTTGCCTCCCCCTGTTCTCTTCCAAGAAGCACGGCATCTCTTATATGTGCCTATCCGTAACCCTTGGTGACGCCTTATTATGTCACCGGAATATATGGGGATTCCAGCGTTTGTATCGAACAGGGTAGAGTATAGGTAATTAGTAGTTTCCCGTCTTTGGCAAATGTACACAAGTGTCCTAGGTAATGGCAAGTGCCTTGGTGGCCGTCCTTGAAGGTAAAAGGCTGTGAAATGGGCTGTCATGTTGGTAGAAACATCAGGATTGGTCGAACTTCCTGCCGCGGTTCTTCGTTCTGCTTCTATAAGAAAATTTCGGAAGCTGTTAAACAAGAATCATTCCACAAACCAACATGACACGACTGATGTGTTCTTTATCTAGCAAGTGCTAGATATGTTGTTATGTCATAACAAATGAATCGGTGGTAATTGACTCCATTGGGAGCTTAAGTGAGACACTAGATAGCGTTGTTTTCCCGTTTCCTTTTAAAGTTTATTTTTGTGGAACACTACTACGACGAGAGCGTTAAACAACATTTACAGCACTACCAACAACACCATACCACAAGTCAAGTGAACAAAATCTCTTGCATGATCTGATTTTCTCACTCGTTCTCAATGAGCGCCCATTTTTCCTGTCAGGTCAGTAAGGCTCTGATAGGATCTTTGAAAGGCCTCGTGCTCCTGAAAAATTACTCACCAGAAAGATCAGCGTCACTTTTCGTTTTCACTAAGAGAGCGATGGCGATTAAAGACCAAATTGTCATTTTGAACATTTTGAACTCTCGTACAAAAGGACAATGCCTGGCACACTGAAAACCTTAACTGACTGGTTTTGGTGAACTTTGCTTCAGATTAAAGAGCCTTAATGGATATTTATGTGTACGGACAAAGAAAGGTCAAGATTGCTAATGGACTATTAAATTATAGAACTTATAGGGTACTCCAATCTGATGTAAAAAGCCCAGATTGTATAATATTTTTTTATTACTGATATGGATGAAAGTTGACTTTCTCTACTATTGTGAAACAGCAGAATTCCACACCTTTTTTTCTCATTTGTACCCCAAGCATATAAAAATAAAGTGTCAGCTTCCTTCAAAAGTATATTTCATGAATTGACAATCCGTTCTTTTCAGGTGGCACTTACCAGAACCAATCAGATTGAGTGAAAATAACTAATCATTGAAGATGGGTAAACAGCGCTAGCTTTTAAGGAAATGGCACCGCAAAAGATTGTCAAAAATCAGGAACAATGATTTAAGGCGGCTCAAAGCAGTTTCAACGCTTTCAAGCAACGTTCTTATTAGAAGGATTGGCAGTACAACGCTGTATCACGTATTCGCAATATTATATATGGTACCATATGAAACTCCAATTATTAATGAACAAGATGAGGTCATTGTTGTGATGTAATAAGTCACAGTGGCAAAAGACAAGCCCTGTAAAAACACCTTTTTTTTGTATTTAGTTGCTCATGTCTCAAAAACAAACTCGATGACCTACATTTTTTTATTGCTGGAAAGTTATCAGAAGGACAACATCAAACTTTCTGCAAAGTTTTAAAAAAATCTGTGCCGCGGATTCAGAGCTACCTTAACTGTGATTTTGTTAACGTGACTCTGTTTCTGCTGCACAGAATTTTGCCTAACTTTCCAACTTAGGTTGGTGATCCTCGTTTTACCTAGGTTTTATGCACTCAGATGAATTGAAGAAACTTTTTTTGAAGCCTAAATGAAGCCTAGATAAACATTGGGTTTAGATTAGGAATCGTTTTGTTATTCGTGATACATGGATATCAATTGACTTATTATACAAAAGTAAATAACGAAAAGAACTTTTTTGGGTTGAGCATGTTTATCGTTGTAGTGTAGTGGTGAAAAAACACAGGGCTGTAGATCTAGAGGGTCCGAGTTCGAAGTACCGGTAAGTGTATAGAACAGTTTTTTGTTCTCTTACTATGTTGCAAAGTTCAAAGTAAAAAGATAAGAATTAAGAAGACGTGTTGAGATGCGTAAGACAGAGTTTGAGAGAAGGTATAGGTTTTTCGAATACTTTTGGGGGAGCTTTAAACTATGTAGAGTGCAAAATTATTCAACCTCAGTAAAATGAGGATCACGAATTTAACCAAGGTAAAAACAGATTCAACCGGAGACCGGATTTGACCAACAACATTTCCAAGCCTATTATTATTATTATTATTATTATTATTATTATTATTATTATTATTATTATTAATTGGACACTGGTTTAGCCGTCATTAATATAATTCGATTGTATGATTTTAATATCTCTGCATCATGGAATTCGTAATTTTATAGAATTTTGAATTTTTTATTATCAATCATCTCTATTTCTTTTAATGTAAGTAAATGAAATAAATAAAGTTGTTTTTTATTATTATTATTATTATTATTATTATTATTATTATCATTATGCCTCAGCTCTGATGGATGTTATACGGACATTACACCAAGGGAGCGAGCCATATCCAATAGCCAAAGGTCCCTAGAGTCATTCCTTCTCCTTCACCTTTCCAACACCTTCCTTAAAATCCTTGATGTTCACTACAAAGCTGTTTTCTGCAGCAATCCCGTCCTAATGGTAATCTCCTGCTCCTCAAGCTATTTTGCTAACTGTTCCGAGTGCACCAACATCTACCGGTACCACTTCTTGCTGTCTGATACCCCATAGTTTTCCAATCTCCCTCTTCTAACCCAACCCTCCTTTTCATACACTCTGTGATCCCACGGTGATTAATTATTATCGATATATTTCACGGTCTACGTAGATACACTGGTAGTTTTACACTGGACAGCAAGTCACATCCCATGACCTCAGGTATCCAACACCTTCCTCATGAATCTGGGCGTTCCTAGCAAACGGGCTTTCTGCAGAGCTGAGAAATTCATCGCACACTGTATTTTCTCTTGGTGCTTTTCAAAGTCTTTACTTACAGTGCACAAATTCGGCCAATTTCATATCGCAAATCATTTTATTTTTCAAGTTTTTCCTTTTCTTTTACTTTCACCCTCGTATCAAGGGGGCAGTTCAATGTCTAGCAACACTTATTCTCTTGGTCTTTTGTACAGAATTACGATGTGAGGACGAGGGTTTTTCATTACCTTATCTGTCTCAAGTATGCAGCCCCACAAAATTTTCACATCATTTTCCAGCACCGTCTCTACTTTATGGTAATCCCACTTTTTAGAGGAAGGAAAGTTTCTACATAGATCCTAATGTAGTACTGAGGCTACTTAGTGATGTCGACAGTTCTTATATACCTTTAATGCAAATTAAGGGCATTCAGATTCTATATGGGCTACTGTTTCTTCTACTTGTCCACACATTCTGAATTTTCCATCTACGGCTGCCTTGTCTATCACCCACTTAATGTTGTTTTTCCCCAATACCTGCTGCTGTGCGGCCATAATCATACCTCCAGTCTCTCTCTTTAAACCACTTCATTTCAGCCATTCCTAGGTTTTATCTCCTCTGATGTTGTCTGTTGCCACAAAGATCTTACCGTGTAAGTTCTTGCTACGATATTACTGCTCCCTTTGTTAATGTATATCCCTTTTCTCCTTTCCATCATCCAAGATGTTCTCATGCTCGACTCCCTGAATCTGCATTTGATGGGTGTAGTTCTTAAGGTTAGCAATTTCTATATTTACACAATTCTCGACACTTCTCAGCCCTCCTCCTCCTTTACGTATCTTCACGTAGTATCTTCACCGATCGGTTTTTCAAGTAAACTTTAACTCGGGGAAAACTGCTCGACAGTGGCTCAAAGAAGGACAACGTGCATCCAAACAATGTGTCAACTCAACAAATACGCTGGTAAGTTGTTATCCTCCAAAAATTTAAAAGTTACTCGAATTGGACTTCAGTTTAAAATACAACGTCCATTGCTAACTTAACGTACGTTTTTGGGAAGCAAAACAAGCAAAACGTAAAAAACAGAGCAAACCGTGTGCTTTTTTCAACTCACAGACCGTTCAGTGGAATTAACATTCGATTAATGGGAGTATTTACTGGCCGTTAGTTCATCTTCTGTGTACTCTATAACTGAAACCTGCTCTTCCTTGTTTGCTGAAGAACTTGTGCTTTTTTCTCTTCCTTTGGTCATTCTTTCTTTCGCTATAGACTGCTGCCGATTTCTCGTGCTCGAAAGCGTAAGCCGCTTCTTAGAAAATCTTTCGAGGAAGTCATATTAAGTTAACTTAAAACATGGAAAATCTTATTTTTCCTCTCTTCGGTCAGGTTTTTGCTTCGTAAGAGGAAACAATGTTTTTGAAAACATAGATTTCTAATTTCTGACTCACGTCAGCGATATCCTTTCCTGCACAAGTGCAATTCCACGCTAAATACCCCCTCTTCGATAGCCAATCAGACCGCGATTTTACCTTTAGCTATGCGATTCTGCACGAAATGCATGCCAAGGAGATAGGCCTGTAGTTATTTGGCAAGGGTTTATCATCCTTCTTATACACAGGAGAAACAAGTGCTTTTTTCCACACGCCAGGGAGAAAGCCACTCTTATAAGACTTGCAATATCTGAGCACAGTGTGAGGCAAATAGATCATTTTGGAACAGGTTCCACATGCCCGGTCCTAAGCAGATCCTTGGGGACAACCCCTATTTACTACCTTCCAGTCACTGGTAGTGTTTCAAATCGGAAAAAATACCTTTGAATTAGTAGGCACCGTCCTTAAGTGCACCAATTAAACTGGTGTCGTCTCCTTTTTCCTTCTTTGGATTAGTTAGAGGGCTCCTGCGGGAGTCTCACACGATTCGGTAAATCAGTCTATGAAAATGCCGTGACAGGAATATAGGGCTGTTGTTCATGAGGTCCTGGCAATGATCAGTGCTTTGGAAATACGTTTGCAAACAATGTGTTTCATAAGAAGATATATTTTGACTATACTAATCTCATAGGATTGTTTGCAATGTTTGCATGAAGCAAAGCAAGAACGCCTAATACAACAGCCATGTTGTAGCTATATAAAAATTGCTAAATCTCTTATTGAGTATGAAGTATAGTGACAAGGAAAGGTAGAAATGCACAAGATAGGAAGGGCTCTTAAGGAGTGAATGAGGTTAGGAAAGAAATAATTTCAATGGGAAAAATAAAGCATGATTCTTTTTATTTCATTTTATTTTATATTTTTCTATTTATTTTGTTTTATTTATTTATGATTCTTTCAACCAAGTATTTCTTCCTTGTCTTCTTTCTTCTGGATGTATTGTAAAGAACGAAAAGCATTTAGCTCTGAATCATCAAGAGTATTTCTTGATCGACGGCCGCCAAAATGGTATCCTTACTGGAACTTTAATTTTTGTCCTAGAGGAAAATATACGGACTTGGAACTGACCCATCAATCCGATTTATGTAAATCCAATCAGCATTTAACGTCGTTTTATATGTCTGTAGAAGGTTGAACACAGAGTCTATAAGGCTACATGAAGCGATTTACAGCGATTACAAATGATAAGAAAAACTATTAGTCCTGCAGCCAGGATATCCAGGGAATATATCAGCTGGATACGGTGAGGTGCTTGGAACAAGTAGCCATTCCAAGTCCGTTAAATGGACGGCCCGCGTCAACGTGCAACTGCTGTTCTTGTCGTTGTTTCCGATGACTGCAATGGATTCAGCATATGTAATCAAAACCGAACTACCCGACAGGTACACGCAACAACCTGCTGTCCACAGAGAGTTCGGCTGCACAAGACGATGGGGACTTGAAGAACTAGGATAATATTGCTGCAATATATGATAAAATAAATGTTCAAGGTAATTAAAAATCTTGCCACAGAAAATGTCTATAGGATGATGACCGTCTCATGAGGTGACCTCATGAGAAAACCAAATGGTGCTTCACACATCACTTCCTCCTAAGATCTCCTAACATCAGCTCAACGAGCTCGATCAAGGACTTGGAGCTGCATTGGAGTTTCTTTCATTGTTTTCATTTGGGCATATTTCGATTTGCGTCTTATTGTCCTTGAAAGCATTTCTGGAGCATTTGTTTATTGTTCAAAAGTTAAATTCTTCTCAATGGCACCAAACCACACAACTTTAACAGCACTGGATTAAAAAAAGCAAGGAGCTCAACATCAAGTTCTTAAATTCACGTCAGTGTAATTACTTCTTGGATTTTCTTTATTTAGTAGGTGATGGTTTGTGATTGTATTAAGATGAAAAATCACCTTTCAAAGTAAGGCCTTTGCGCCCCGGCACAACAAGGCTGAGACCCCTTCCCCATTCTCCTGCATTCCTATTTCCAAATCCTCCACTGCATTTTACAGTCGTTTGGTAATTTTGTTTTACCTAGTAAGAAGTTTTTTATTTATTTATTTTATTTTTTTATAAACAGTACAACAATACGTACAGACTTACGGAACGAAAGTAACCTACATAAAAAAAACACCTAGTACACGACTATTTACAGAGACATTATTTGACACTAATACCTAATAAACTACTTTAAAAACTTTGACTTACAATACATTACTATAAGATAATAATAATAATAATAATAATAATAATAATAATAATAATAACAATAATAATAATAACAATAATAATAAAAAAAAAACAAAAAATAATAATAATTTTATTAACATATTCCAAGCAAATTGCTAT